>NC_090400.1:64016958-64212212 GCF_036365525.1 Heterodontus francisci
TTACAGCCTTGGTTCAAACATGGACAAAAGAGCTGAACTCAAGAGGTGAGGTGAGAGTGGCTGCCCTTGACATCCAGGCAGCATTTGACCGAGTATGGCATCAAGGAGCCCCAGCAAAACTGAGGTCAATGGGAATCAGCGGGGAAACCCTCCGCTGGCTGGGGTCAGACCTAGCGCAAAGGAAGATGGTTGTGGTTGTTGGAGGTCAATCATCTGAGCTCCAGGACATCACTGCAGGAGTTCCTCAGGGTAGTGTCCTAGGCCCAACCATCTTCAGCTGCTTCATCGATGACCTACCTTCAATCATAAGGTCAGAAGTGGGGATGTTCGCTGATGATTGCACAATGTTCAGCACCATTCGTGACTCCTCAGATATTGAAGCAGTCCATGTAGAAATGCAGCAAGACCTGGACAATATCCAGGCTTGGGCTGATAAGTGGCAAGTAACATTCGCGCCACACAAGTGCCAGGCAATGACCATCTCCAACAAGAGAGAATCTAACCATCTCCCCTTGACATTCAACAGCATTACCATCGCTGAATCCCCCACTATCAACATCCTAGGGGCCACCATTGACCAGAAACTGAACTGGAATAGCCATATAAATACCGTGGCTACAAGAGCAGGTCAGAGGCTGAGAATTCTGAGGCGAGTAACTCACCTCCTGACTCCCCAAAGCCTATCCACCATCTACAAGGCACAAGTCAGGAGTGTGATGGAATACTCTCCACTTGCCTGGATGGGTGCAGCTCCAACAACACTCAAGAAGCTCAACACCATCCAGGACAAAGCAGCCCGCTTGATTGGCACCCCATCTACAAACATTCACTCCCTCCACTACCGACGCACAGTGGCATCAGTCTGTACCATATACAAGATGCACTGCAGCAATGCACCAAGGCTCCTTACACAGCACCTTCCAAACTCGCGCCTTCTACCAATTCGAAGGACGAGGGCAGCAAATGCATGGGAACACCACCACCAGCAGGTTCCCCTCCAAGTCACACACCATCCTGACTTGGAACTATATCGCCGTTCCTTCACTGGCGCTGGGTCAAAATCCTGGAACTCCCTTCCTAACAGCACTGTGGGTGTACCTATCCCAAATTGTCTGCAGCGGTTCAAGAAGGCAGCTCACCACCATCTTCTCAAGGGCAGTTAGGGATGGGCAATAAATGCTGGCCTGGCCAGCGACGCCCACATCCCTGAATGAATAAAAAAATAATAATCCATGCCAGTACATTACCTTCTAACCCATGTGCTTTACAAAGAACAAAGAACAGTACAGCACAGGAACAGGCCATTCAGCCCTCCAAGCCTGCGCCGATCTTGATGCCTGCCTAAACTAAAATCTTCTGCAGTTCCGGGGACCGTATCCCTCTATTCCCATCCTATTCATGTATTTGTCAAGCTGCCTCTTAAACGTCACTATCGTACCTGCTTCCACCACCTCCCCTGACCAACCTCCTGTGGGGGACTTTATCAAAAGCCTTCTGAAAATCCAAGTATAACATGTCCTTTGACTTCCCTTTATTAATTCTGTTCGTAACATCCTCAAAAAAACTCCAACAGGTTCGCAAAACATGATTTCCCATTCATAAATCCATGTTGACTAAGTCCAATCAGATCATTATTATCCAAATGTCCATTTATCACATCCTTTAGAATAGATTTTAGCATTTTCCCAATGACTGATGTAAGGCTAATAGAACAAAGAACAAAGAAAATTACAGCACAGGAACAGGCCCTTCGGCCCTCCAAGCCTGCGCCGATCCAGATCCTAAATCTAAATCTGTCGCCTATTTTCTAAGGGTCTGTATCTCTTTACTTCCTGCCCATTCATGTATCTGTCTAGATACATCTTAAAAGACGCTGTCGTGTTCGCATCTACCACCTCCGCTGGCAACGCGTTCCAGGCATCCACCACCCTCTGCGTAAAGAACTTTCCACGCACATCCCCCCTAAATTTTTCCCCTCTCACTTTGAACTCGTGACCCCTAGTAATTGAATCCCCCACTCTGGGAAAAAGCTTCTTGCTATCCACCCTGTCTAAACCTCTCATGATTTTATACACCTCAATCAGGTCCCCCCTCAACCTTCGTCTTTCTAATGAAAATAATCCTAATCTACTCAATCTCTCTTCATAGCTAGCGCCCTCCATACCAGGCAACATCCTGGTGAACCTCCTCTGCACCCTCTCCAAAGCATCCACATCCTTTTGGTAATGTGGCGACCAGAACTTCACGCAGTATTCCAAATGTGGCCGAACCAAAGTCCTATACCTGCCAACTCTTGTACTCAATACCCCGTCCGATGAAGGAAAGCATGCCGTATGCCTTCTTGACCACTCTATTGACCTGCGTTGCCACCTTCAGGGAACAATGGACCTGAACACCCAAATCTCTCTGTACATCAATTTTCCCCAGAACTTTTCCATTTACTGAATAGTTCACTCTTGAATTGGATCTTCCAAAATGCATCACCTCGCATTTGCCCTGATTGAACTCCATCTGCCATTTCTCTGCCCAACTCTCCAATCTATCTATATCCTGCTGTATTTTCTGACAGTCCCCTTCACTATCTGCTACTCCACCAATCTTAGTGTCGTCTGCAAACTTACTAATCAGACCACCTATACTTTCCTCCAAATCATTTATGTATATCACAAACAACAGTGGTCCCAGCACGGATCCCTGTGGAACACCACTGGTCACACGTCTCCATTTTGAGAAACTCCCTTCCACTGCTACTCTCTGTCTCCTGTTGCCCAGCCAGTTCTTTATCCATCTAGCTAGTACACCCTGGACCCCATGCGACTTCACTTTCTCCATCAGCCTACCATGGGGAACCTTATCAAACGCCTTACTGAAGTCCATGTATATGACATCTACAGCCCTTCCTTCATCAATCAACTTCGTCACTTCCACAGGTCTGTAATTTCCTGTTTTCTCTCTCCCTCCCTTCTTAAAAAGTGGGGTGACATTTGCAACCTTCCAATCTGCAGGAACCGCTCCAGAATCTATAGAATTTTGGAAGATGGTCACCAGTGCATCCACTATCTCCATAGCTACCTCTTTCAACATTCTTGGATGTAGAATATCAGGTCTTGGGGACTTATCAACCTTCAGTCCCATTAATTTCTGCAATACAACCGTCTTACTAATACTGATTTCCTTCAATTCCTCATTCCCCTAATCCCTTGGATTTCTAATTCTGGGAGATTTCTTGTATCTCCCTCAGTGAAGACAGACACAAAGTAATCATTTAGCTTCTCTGCCATTTCTGTACTCCCCATTATAAATTCTCCTGACTCTGCCTGTAATAGACCCATATTTATCTTAGCCAAATGTTTCCTTTTTACGTACCTGTGGAAGCTTTTTTATATTCTGTTTTTATATTTTTGCTAGCTTACATTCATATTCTGTTCTCGCTTTCTTTATCAGTTTCTTCGCCCTCCTTTGCTGGATTCTAAAATCCTCCCAATCCTCAGGTTTACGACAATTTCTGGCAACTTGATAGGCCTTTTCTTTGAAGCTTATACAATCCTTAACTTCCTTTGTTATCCACGGTTGACTGCCTTTACTTTTGGGGTTTTTGTGCCTTGAAAGAATGTATAGTTGCTGTAAGCTATGTAATATTTCTTTAAAGTCTATCCATTGCCTATGTACTGTCTTACCTTTTAATGTATTTTCCTAATCCACCTCAGCCAATTTGCCCTTCATACCTTCATAATTTCCTTTGTTCAAATTTAACACCCTAGCTTCAGATTGAAATACCTCACTTTCAAACATAATGTAAAATTCTATCATATTATGGTCACTTATCCCTAAAGGTTCTTTTGCAACAAGATTATTAATTAGCCCTTTCTCATTACATAAAACTATATCTAAAATAGCCTGTTATCTAGTTAGTTCCTCAACATACTGCTCTAGAATACCATCCCTAACACACTCCAGAAACTCCACAGCTTTAGTGCTCATTACGTTTACCCAGTCTATATGCAGATTGAATTCACCCATGATTTCTGTGTTACCCATGCCACATGCTTCTCTAATCTCTTGATTAATACCATGCCTCACACTACCACTACTGTTTGGTGGCCTATAAACAACTCCTACCAATGTTTGCTGCCCCTAGCTGTTTCTTAGCGGCACCCAAACAGATTCTACATTTTGTTCTTCCGATCTGAGATCCTCCCTTACTAATGTACTGATCCCATCCCTTATTATCAGCGCAACAACACCTCCTTTTCCTTTTTGCCTGTCCTTCCTAAATATCGAATATCCTTGTATATTCAGTTCCCCGTCTTGATCACCCTGTAGTCACGTTTCTGTTTTGGCAATTAGATCATACCCATTTACCTCTATTTGGGCCTTTAATTGCCTATGTATGACTATAGAAGACTTTTGCATTCCCTTTTATGTTAGCCGCGAGTCTCTTCTCACGCTCTCTCTTTGCGTCTTTGTTTTTTCACTTTTCCTCTGAACCTTTGATATTCAGCCTGCTTCATCTTACTCCCTATCTATTTCGCTTTCCAGGGAGCTGTGGATCTGTTTGCTCTACCTTTCCCCCTCGTGGGAATGTACCTTGACTCTACACGAACAATCTCCTCTTTGAAGGCAGCCCATTGTTCAGTTACAGTTTTGCCTGCCAATCTTTAATTCCAATTTTCTTGGGTCATATCCGTTCTCACTCCATTGAAGTTGGCACTCCCCCAAATAATTATCTTTACTCTGGATTGCTTGCTGTCCTTTTCTATCGCTAACCGAAACCTAGTAATGCCGTGGTCGCTGTCACCTAAATAATCCCCTACTGACACTTGATTCACTTGACCCACCTCATTCCCCAGAACCAGATCCAGCAACTTAGATACATTACTCTTGGTACCCCCATATAGTCATAGAATCAATATTGCACAGAAGGAGGCCATTTGGCCCATCAAATCCATGCTGCTCTATCCTCATAGCCCTGGAAATTTATTTCCTTCAAGTATCCATCCAATTTCCTTTTGAAATAATTCATAATCTATGCATCCACCGCCCTCATAGGTAGCGAGTTTCAAGTCATTTTTCACTCACTGATAAAATTAGTTCTTCCTCATATTCCCCCTGCATCTCTTATCCCAAACCTTAAATCTGTGTCCCCTAATCCTTGTACCATCAGCTAATGGGAACAGCTTTTCTTTGTCTACATTAACCAAACCTGCCATAACCTTGTACCCCTCCATCAAGTCTCCCTCAATGTTCTTTGCTCCAAGGAAAACAACCCCAGCCTCTCCATCCTAATCTTGTAGATAAAATCCCTTATTCCTTGATCCATTCTGGTAAATACCCTCTGCACCATCTATAGGAATTTTACATACATCGTAAATTGTGGTGACCAGAACATACAAACATACAACGGAGTAGGAGTAGGCCACTCGGCCCCCTCGAGCCTGCTCCACCATTCGATAAGATCATGGCTAATCTGACTGTAACTGCAACTCTGCATTCCCGCCTACCCACAGTAACCTTCCACCCCCTTGATTATCAAGAATCTCTCTACCTCTGCCTTATCAAAGACACTGCTTCCACCGCCTTTTGAGGAAGAGAGTTCCAAAGACTCATAACGCTCTGAGAGAAAAAAAATTCTCCTCATCTCTGTCCTAATTGGGCAACCCCTTATTTTTAAACAGTGACCCCTAGTTCTAGATTCTCCCACAAGAGGAAACATACTTTCCACATCCACCCTGTCAAGACCCCTCAGAATCTTATATGTTTCAATCAAGTCGCCTCTTACTCTTCTAAACTCCAGTGGCTACAAGCCTAGCTTGTCCAACCTTTCCTCATAAGACAACCCGCCCATTCCAGATATTAGTCTAGTAAACCTTCTCTGAACTGCTTCCAATGCATTTACACCCTTCCTTAAATAATGAGACCAGTACTGTACACAGTACTCCAGATGTGGTCTCACCAAAGCCATGTATAACTGAGCATAACCTCCCTACTTTTTCAATTACCCTTTCAATAAAGATAACATTCTATTAGCTTTGTTAATTATGTGCTGTACTTGCATACTAACCTTTTGCGATTCATGCACTGGGACACCCAGATCCCTCTGCATCTCAGAGCTCTGCAATCTCTCAACATTTAGATAATTTGCTTTTTTGGTCTTCCTGTCAAAATGGACAATTTCACATTTTCCCACATTATACTCCATTTGCCCACTTACTTAGCTTATCTATATCCCTTTGTAGCCTCCTTATGTCCTCTTCACAACTTAATTTTCTACCTATTTTTGTGTCATCAGCAAATTTAGCAACCATACCTTTGGTCCCTTCATCCAAGTCATTCATATAAATTGTAAAAGATTACATCTTGCCAACCAGAAAATGACCCATTTATGCCTACTCTCTGTTTCCTGTTAGCTAGCCAATCGTCTATCCATGCCAATATGTTACCCCCTACACCATGAGCTTTTATTTTCCACAATAATCTTTGATGTGGCACCTTATCAAATGCCTTCTGGAAATCTAAATACAGTACATCCACCTGATCCCAAAGAACAAAGAACAAAGAAAATTACAGCACAGGAACAGGCCCTTCGGCCCTCCAAGCCTACGCCGATCCAAATCCTCTATCTAAACCTGTCGCCTTTATCCACAGCACATATTACTTCTTCAAAGAACTCCAATGAATTGCTTAAACATGATTTCCCTTTCACAAAACCATGCAAACTCTGCCTGATTACCTTGAATTTTTCTAAGTGTCCTGCTATAACATCTTTAATACCAGCTTCTAACATTTTCCCTATAACCAATGTTAGGCTAACTGGCCTGTAGTTCCCTACTTTCTGTCTCCCTCCCTTTTTGAATAAAGGAGTTACATTGGCTATTTTCCAATCTAATGGATCCTACCCCAAATCTGGGGAATTTTGGAAAATTAAAACCATTTATTTTAAGACCCGAGGATGAAGTCCATCATTACACGGGCTACTTGTCAGCCCACAGCTCCAACAATTTGCTCAGTACTACTTCCCTGATGATTGTAATTTGCTTGAGTTCCTCCCTCCCTTCCATTTCCTGATTTACAACTATTTCTGGGATGTTACTTGTGTCCCCTATGGTGAAGGCCGATGCAAAATACCAGTTCAATTCATCTGCCATCTCCTTATTTTTCCTTATTAATTCCCCAGACTCACTTTCTATAGGACCAATGCTCACTTTGTTAACTCGTTTGTTTTTTAAATATCTATAGAAACACTTACTATCTGTTTTTATATTTCGAACCAGCCTTTTCTCATACTCTAATTTTTCCTTCCTTATTAATCGTTTAGTCGTTCTTTGCTGCTTTTTATATTCTGTCCAATCTTCTGTCCTGCCACCCATCAAAGAACAAACAACAGTACAGCTCAGGAACAGGCCATTCGGCCCTCCAAGCCTGCGCCGATCTTGATGCCTGCCTAAACTAACACCTTCTGTACTTCCGGGGCCCATATCCCTCTATTCCCTTCCGATTCATATATTTGTCAAGATGTCTCTTAAACGTCACTATCGTATCTGCTTCCACCACCTCCCCTGGCAGCAAGTTCCAGGCACTCACCACCCTCTGTGTAAAAAACTTGCCTCGCACATCCCCTCTAAACTTTGCCCCTCTCACCTTAAACCTATGTCCCCTAGTAACTGACTCTTCCACCCTGGGAAAAAGCTTCTGACTATCCACTCTGTCCATGCCACTCATAACTTTGTAAACATCTATCATGTTGCCCCTCCACCTCCGTCGTTCCAGTGAAAACAATCCGGGTTTTTCCAATCTCTTCTCACAGCTAATGCCCTCCAGACCAGGCAACATCCTGGTAAACCTCCTCTGTACCCTCTCCAAAGCCTCCACATCCTTCTGGTAGTGTGGTGACCAGAATTGCACGCAATATTCTAAGTGTGGCCTAACTAAGGTTCTGTACAGCTGCAACATGACTTGCCAATTTTTATACTCTATGCCCCGACCGATGAAGGCAAGCATGCCAAATGCCTTCTTGACTACCTTATCCACCTGCGTTGCCACTTTCAGTGACCTGCGGACCTGTACACCCAGATCTCTCTGCCTGTCAATACTCCTAAGGGTTCTGCCATTTACTGGATACCTCCCACCTGCATTAGACCTTCCAAAATGCATTACCTCACATTTGTCCGGATTAAACTCCATCTGCCATTTCTCCGCCCAAGTCTCCAACCGATCTATATCCTGCTGTATCCTCTGACAATCCTCATCATTATCCGCAACTCCACCAACCTTTGTGTCGTCCGCAAACTTACTAATCAGACCAGCTACATTTTCCTCCAAATCATTTATATATACTACAAAGAGCAAAGGTCCCAGCACTGATCCCTGCGGAACACCACTAGTCACATCTCTCCATTCAGAAAAACACCCATCCACTGATGCCCTCTGTCTTCTATGACTGAGCCAGTTCTGTATCCATCTTGCCAGCTCACCTCTGATCCCATGTGACTTCACCTTTTGCACCAGTCTGCCATGCGGGACCTTGTCAAAGGCTTTACTAAAGTCCATATAGACAACGTCCACCGCCCTTCCCTCATCAATCAGCTTCGTCACTTCCTCAAAAAACTCAATCAAATTAGTGAGACACGACCTCCCCTTCACAAAACCATGTTGTCTCTCGCTAATAAGTTCGTTTGTTTCCAAATGGGAGTAAATCCTGTCCCGAATAATCCTCTCTAATAGTTTCCCTACCACTGACGTAAGGCTCACCGGCCTATAATTTCCTGGATTATCCTTACCACCCTTCTTAAACAAAGGAACAACATTGGCTATTCTCCAGTCCTCTGGGACCTCACCTGTAGCCAATGAGGATGCAACGATTTCTGTCAAGGCCCCAGCAATTTCCTCCCTTGCCTCCCTCAGTATTCTAGGGTAGATCCCATCAGGCCCTGGGGACTTATCTACCTTAATGCTTTGCAAGACACCCAACACCTCCTCCTTTTTGATAATGAGATGACTGAGACTATCTGCACTCCCTTCCCTAGGCTCATCATCCACCAAGTCCTTCTCCTTGGTGAATACTGATGCAAAGTACTCATTTAGCACCTCACCCATTTCCTCTGGCTCCACGCATAGATTCCCATCTCTGTCCTTGAGTGGGCCAACCCTTTCCCTGGTTACCCTCTTGCTCTTTATATACGTATAAAAAGCCTTGGGATTTTCCTTAATCCTGTTTGCCAATGACTTTTCATGACCCATTTTAGCCCTCCTAACTCCTTGTTTAAGTTCCTCCCTACTGTCTTTATATTCCTCAAGTGCTTCATCTGTTCCTAGCCTTCCAGCCCTTACAAATGCTTCCTTTATCTTTTTGACTGGGCTCACAATATCCCGTGTTATCCAAGCTTCCCGAAACTTGCCAAACTTGTCTTTCTTCCTCACAGGAACATGCTGGTCCTGGATTCTAATCAGCTGACGTTTGAAAGACTCCCACATGTCAGATGTTGATTTACCCTCAAACAGCCGCCCCCAATCTAAATTCTTCAGTTCCTGCCTAATATTGTTATAATTAGCCTTCCCCCAATTTAGCACCTTCACCCGAGGACTACTCTTATCCTTATCCACAAGTACCTTAAAACTTATGGAATTATGGTCACTGCTCCCGAAATGCTCCCCCACTGAAACATCGACCACCTGGCCGGGCTCATTCCCCAATACCAGGTCCAGTACGGCCCCATCCCTAGTTGGACTATCTACATACTGTTTCAAGAAGCCCTCCTGGATGCTCCTCACATATTCTGCCCCATCCAAGCCCCTAGCACTAAATGAGTCCCAGTCAATATTGGGGAAGTTAAAATCACCCACCACTACAACCGTTACCTTTACATCTTTCCAAAATCTGTCTACATATCTGCTCCTCTACCTCCCGCTGGCTGTTGGGAGGCCTGTAGTAAACCCCCAACATCGTGACTGCACCCTTCCTATTCCTGAGCTCCACCCATATTGCCTCGCTGCATGACCCCTCTGAAGTGTCCTCCCGCAGTACAGCTGTGATATTCTCCTTAACCAGTAATGCAACTCTCCCACCTCTTTTACATCCCCCTCTATCCCGCCTGAAGCTTCTAAAGCCTGGAACATTTAGCTGCCAATCCTGCCCTTCCCTCAACCAAGTCTCTGTAATAGCAACAACATCATATTTCCAAGTACTAATCCAAGCTCTAAGTTCATCTGCCTTACCTGTTATACCTCTCGCATTGAAACAAATGCACTTCAGACCACCAGTCTCGCTGTGCTCAGCAACATCTCCCTGCCTGCTCTTCCTCTTAGTCCTACTGGCCTTATTTACTATGTCCTCCTCATTTACTTCACTAGCTGTCCTACTGCTCTGGTTCCCACCCCCCTGCCACACTAGTTTAAACTCTCCCAAGTGATGCTAGCAAACCTTGCAGCCAGGATATTAGTGCCCTTCCAGTTTAGATGCAACCCGTCCTCCTTGTACAGGTCCCATCTGTCCCTGAAGAGAGCCCAATGGTCCAGATATCTGAAACCCTCCCTTCTACACCAGCTGCTCAACCACGTGTTTAGCTGCACTATCTTCCTATTTCTAGTCTCACTGGCACGTGGCACAGGGAGTAATCCAGAGATTACAACCCGAGAGGTCCTGTTTTTTAACTTACTACCTAACTCCCTAAACTCCCCCTGCAGGACCTCATCACTCTTCCTGCCTATGTCATTGGTACAGATGTGTCCCACAACCTCTGACTGTTCACCCTCCGCCTTCAGAATGCCCTCTGTCCGTTCAGAGACATCCTTAACCCTGGCACCAGGGAGGCAACATACCTTCCTGGAGTCTCTTTCACGTCCACAGAAGCGCCTATCTGTGCCCCTGACTACATAGTCCCTTATAACTATTGCTCTTCTGCGCTTTGTCCCTCCCTGCTGAACAACAGTGCCAGCTGTGGTGCCACTGCTCTGGCTGCTGCTGGTTTCCTCTGATAGGCCATCCCCCCCCAACAGTATCCAAAACGGTATACTTGTTAGAGAGGGAGATAGCCACAGGGGATTCCTGCACTGACTGCCTGCCCCTTCTAGCGGTCACCCATCTATCTGCCTGCACCTTGGGTGTAACCACTTCTCTAAAAAAAAAAATCTTTGAGCAATTATATGCTTTAAGTTTGATACTATCTTTAACATTTTTAGTCAACCACGGTTGGTGCGTCCTCCCCTTGGAATTTTTCTTTCTCGTTGGAATGTATCTATTCTGTGTATTCTGAAATATCCCCTTAAATATCTGCCACTGCATCTCTATTGTCCTATCCCTTAGCCTACTTTGCCAGTTCACTTTTGCTAGCTCTGCTTTCATGTCCTTCGAATTGCCCTTATTTAAGTTTAAAATACTAGTCTTAGACCCACTCTTCTTTCCCTCAGACTGAATGTAAAATTCAATCATATTATGATTGCTGCTGCCTCAGGGCACCTTCACTATGAAGTCATTAATCAATCCTATCTCGTTTGCACAATACCAGGTCCAGTTTGCCTGCTCTCTGATTGACTCCAGAATGTGCTGTTCTAAGAAACTATTCCGAAAACATTCTATGAACTTCTCATCTGGGCTACCTTTGCCCAGATGATTTTTCCAATCTGTATGTAGATTAAAATCCCCCATGATCGTTGCTGTACCTTTCTGACAAACACTCATTATTTCTTCTTTTATACCCAGTCCTATTGTCTGGTTACTGTTACGGGGCCTGTACACCACTCCCACAAGTGACTTCTTGCCTTTTTAATTTCTTATCTCGACCCAAAGTGCCTCCACATCCTGGTTTCCTAAGCTTAGGTCAGTCCTCTCTATTGTGCTAATACCATCATTATTTAACAGAGCCACCTCTCCACCTTTTCCAAGCTTCCTGTCCTTCCTAAATGTCATGTACCCTTCAATATTCAGGTCCCAATCTATGTCATAGAACAGTACAGCACAGTACAGGCCCTTCGGCCCACGATGTTGTGCCGAACCTTTAACCTACTCTAGGATCAAACTACCTACATACCCTTCATACTACTATCATCCATGTACCTATCCAAGAGTCGCTTAAATGTCCCTAATGTATCTGCTTCTACTACCACCGCTGGCAGTGCATTCCACGCACCCACCACTCTCTGTGGAAAGAACCTACCTCTGACATCTCCCCGAAACCTTCCTCCAATCACCTTAAATTTATGCCCCCTGGTGATAGCCCTTTCTGCCCTGGGAAAAAGTCTCTGACTATCCACTCTATCTATGCCTCTCATCATCTTGTACCCCTCTATCAAGTCACCTCTCATCCTTCTTAGCTCCAATGAGAAAAGCCCTAGCTCCCTCAACCTTTCTTCGTAAGACATGCCCTCCAGTCCAGGCAGCATACTGGTAAATCTCCTCTGCACCCTCTCTAAAGCTTCCACATCCTTCCTATAATAAGGCGACCAGAACTGAACACAATATTCCAAGTGTGGTCTAACCAGGGCTTTATAGAGCTGCAGCATAACCTCGCGGCTCTTAAACTCAATCCCCCTGTTAATGAAAGCCAACAGACCATACGCCTTCTTAACAACTCTATCAACTTGGCTGGCAACTTTGAGGGATCTATGGACGTGGACACCAAGATCCCTCTGTTCCTCCACACTGCCAAGAATCCTGTCTTTAAGCCAGTATTCTGCATTCAAATTCGACCTTCCAAAATGAATCACTTCACACTTTTCCAGGTTGAACGCCATCTGCCACTTCTCAGCTTAGCTCTGCATCCTGTCAATGTCCCGTTGCAACCTACAACAGCCTTCCACACTGTCCACAACTCCAGCAACCTTCGTGTCATCGGCAAACTTGCTAACCCAGCCTTCCACTTCCTCATCCAAGTCATTTATAAAAATTACAAAGAGCAGAGGTCCCAGAACAGATTCTTGTGGAACACCACTGGTCACCGAGCTCCATGCTGAATACTTTCCATCTACTACCACCCTCTGTCTTCTCTGGGCCAGCCAATTCTGTATCCAGACAGCCAACTTTCCCTGTATCCCATGCCTCCTTACTTTCTGAATGAGCCTACCATGGGGAACCTTATCAAACGCCTTGCTAAAATCCATATACACCACATCCACTGCTCTTCCTTCATCAATGTGTTTTGTCACATCTTCAAAGAATTCAATAAGGCTTATGAGGCATGACCTGCCCCTCACAAAGCCATGCTGACTATCTCTAATCAAACTATGCTTTTCCAAATAATCATAAATCCTGTCTCTCAGAATCCTCGCCAATAATTTGCCCACTACCGACGTAAGACTGACTGGTCTATAATTCCCAGGGTTATCCCTATTCCCTTTCTTGAACAAGGGAATAATATTTTCCACCCTCCAATCATCTGGTACTACTCCAGTGAACAGTGAGGACACAAAGATCATCGCCAAAGGCGCGGCAATCTCTTCCCTCACTTCCCGTAATATCTTTGGGTATATCCCGTCTGGCCCCGGGGACTTATCTGTCCTCATGTCTTTCAAAATTTCCAGCACATCCTCCCTCTTAACAGCAACCTGTTCGAGCATATCAGCCTGTTTCACGCTGTCCTCACCGGCGACCAGGCCCCTCTCACTAGTGAATACTGAAGCAAAGTATTCATTTAGGACCTCCCCTACCTTCTCCGACTCCAGGCACAAGTTTCCTCCACTATCCCTGATCGGCCCTACCCTCACTCTGGCCATCCTCTTGTTCCTCACGTAAGTGTAGAACGCCTTGGGATTTTCCTTAATCCTACCCGCCAAGACTTTTTCATGTCCCCTTCTAGCTCTCCTAAGTCCATTCTTCAGTTCCTTCCTGGCTACCTTGTAACCCTCTAGAGCCCTGTCTGATCCTTGCTTCCTCAACCTTAAGTAAGCTTCCTTCTTCCTCTTGACTAGCTGTTCCACATCTCTTGTCATCCTGCAGCCATGCTCTGTAATGTCTATCAAATCGTACTTATTTATTTCTATTTGCTCTATCATCTGTTTTGTTTCGAATGCTACATGCATTCAGAAACAGAGCCTTTAGTTTTGTCCTTTTTTATTTTTGTAACCTCCAGCCTTGTCTGCTGATTTACTCTTATATTTGTAATCACTGTCTCTTCCTGTCACTGTCTGTTTATCGTTTCCCATACTAATACTTTTCTCTCTTGTCTTGTCTCTACTCTTTGATTTACCACATCTTCCCAAATTTGATCCCTTACCCCGACTATTTAGATTGAAACTCTCTCTACTTCCCTAGTTATGCACCTCATTAGAACACTGGTCCCAGCACGGTTCAGGTGTGAACTGTCCCAACAGTACAGCCCCCACTTTCCCCAGTACTGGTAATAGTGCCCCACAAACTGGAACCCACTTCGACCACACCAGTCTTTGAGCCACGCATTCATTTCTCTAATCTTATTTGCCCTACTCCAATTTGCATGTGGCTCAGGTAATAATCCAGAGATTATTACCTTTGAGGTTCTGCTTCTTAATTTGGTGCCTAGCTCCTCATACTGACTATGCAGAAGCTCTTTCTTTATTCTGCCTATTTCATTGGTACCTGCATGGACCATGACGACTGGATCCTCCCCCTCCCACTGTGAGCCCCTCTCCAGCCCTGAGCAGATGTTCCAAACCCTCGCAACGGGCAAGCAACACAGCCTTTGGACTATCTCTCTTTGCTGCAGAGAACAGTGTGAATCCCCCTCACTATACTGTCCCCTACTACCACTACTTTCCTCTTTGCTCCTCCCGTGTGAATGGCTTCCTCGACCATGGTACTATAGTCAGTCTGTTCAACCACACTACAGCCGTCACTCTTGTCCATGCAAGCTGCAAGAAACTTGAACTTGTTGCTCAATTGCAAGGACTGAGGCTCCTCCACTCCCATCTTCTCGATCCCCTTACCTGCCTGACTTGCAGTCACACCCTGCTGTCCCTGACCACTGACCATAACAGATGATGCTATCCTAAGGGGTGTGACTTCCTTCTGGAACAAAGTATCCAGGTAACTTTCCCCATCCCTGATGCAGCACAGTGTCTGCAGCTCAGCTTCCAGCTCAATGACTCTGAGCCAAAGCTTCTCAAGCTGCAGACGTGGTTGCCATGGATTGCCATGGCACCTGGGAGCGCCCACAAACTGCAGCTGCAACACATAACATGTCCTGCCATCCTTATTGTGTTAATTTAATTAATTTTTTTTCTCTCTTAATTTATAGTTCCCCTCCTACTGAACTCCCTCACTTACCAAACTCCCTTCTTCACACTGGATTACTGATTACTGACATTGCCACTGCGCGACCATCGACCCACAAGACAAGTGGCAAATGGAATGTTTCATCATTCATTTTTTTACCATGTGCCACGTTTGTACTTTGGGCCAGGCTGTTCTATTTTTCTGTCAATTAATACCATCTCTACACTAACGCTTTGTCTTTCAACACACCAATAACATACCATTTGTCTTTGCTCCATGACCTTCTGGTCAGTTATTCTCTGTGACCATGTCCCTATCAATGCCTTCTCTTTGGTGATCTCTTGCCCCACCCCCACTTTATTTGCCTAAAACGTATTACATTTCTAGCCTTTGCCAGCTCTGATGAAGGGTCACTGACCTGAAACGTTAACTCTGCTTCTCTCTCCACAGATGCTGCCAGACCTGCTGAGTATTTCCAGCATTTCTTGTTTTTATCCCTTCTTCACACTCTGTGTCATCAAGCAGCACTGAGAGTCCGCTGAATTTATACTCTCTCAGAACTGGATGCAATACTCTAGTTGTGGTTTAACTAGAGCTTTATGCAGGTTCAGTATAACTTCCCTGCTTTTGTACTCAATACCTCTATTTACAAAGCCCAAGATTCCATATGCTTTGCTGACTACTCTCTCCCTGCACACTCTTTGGAATTGTGCCATGAAGTCTATCTTGCCTCTCCCTATCCCTTCTGCCAAAACATGTCTCCTCATACTTCTCTGTATTAAATTCCATCTGCCACTTGTCTGCTAATTCTGCTATCCTATCAATGTCCTGTTGTAGTCGATTGGTATCATCCTCACTGTTTGCCACACCTCATCTAAGTCAAAAGCAAACTGAATGCTGGAAATCTGAAATAAAAACAGAAAATGCTGGAAATATTCAGCAAGTCTGGCAGCATCTGTGGGGAGAGAAACAGAGTTAATGGGCCGGGTTTTCCCTGTGGGCTTCTGCTCAAATCAGGCTCAAATGGGGGACAGAATCCTGCATTGTCTGGGAACAATCACTCAATGTGATTTTCCCCAAAGCAGCCAATTAATGACCAGAGGGCAGGCTCGCCATCCAATTAAAGGATGGCCGGTGGCTCTTGAAGCTGGAGGGCCAATCAGAGGCCTGCCATTTTGAAAGCAGCATGGTACAACGATGGAAGATTAGCGAGGGAGAGGAAGCTGTAAAATGGAGGCCCCTCTCGACAACATTTTTTAAAGTTTAAATTAAAAAATGGCTTTTGCAGTCAGGCATGCCTGGAGTGCTGGCACCCTGGTCTGCCGCCAGTAGGCCTCCTGGATGTTGGTGTTAATGTTGAAGGCACCGACCAACAGGGCCCAGATAGGCACAAGAATAGGTGTGATCTTGTCCTCCAGGTGTGCAAAGGGAGCAGCTGCAGGTCGCTGTTTCCCACCTCCAAATTGACAACTCCATCCTCCGAACCCTGCTGTTACTCCACCCTCAAGTGGTCAATCTGAGATGACTGTCGCTTAGGAATGAACTCAGCGCAGGCAAGTAATTTTCTGATCAGGAACAGGCTGAAGCAGAAAAAACAGTATAACCAGTGGCCAGTCACAGGCTCAGCAGGAGACTGAAGTCTCTCAGTCACAGCAGTGGTAGGGAAAGGGCAGTCCACTAATCAAAGTTACTTGAAATATCACAACAGAGCAGCAATTCAGAGACAAAGTTGGGTCTTATGTTACAACCAGTGTCGCCCAGAGCAAAAGCATCTTCTTGAGGTAAGTCCAGAAATTTGAAGCCAAGCTTCAAAGAAGATCTAGATCTAGATTTTTCCAGATCTTTTCCACAGCTCACAGATCAGAAAAAGAAATTGGCCTTATGTGGCTCTTAATGAGCCTAATCAGCTACCCGCCACGTGGGGGCAGGTAGCCCTGCCGCCCCCCCACCAGCCTCCGGAAAAATGGCTTGGGGGCAGGATGGAGCCGAGAACCAGCACGCCAGCCTGTGGCACTATTTTTAGTGCCCGCCTGTGTCCGCTCCTGCCCCCGGTGGGGACTGAAAATTGAGCCCAACGCTTCAGGTCAACAACCTTTCTGATGAGGGATCATCGATCTGAAATGTTGGTCTGGATTTTTGCATCAGGGGAAGGAAACCAAAATCAGGACCATTTCCGGGTCTCAAACCTGCCCTCGGGTTCCATGTTTCATGGGGGGTGACCCTTAATTAATATGGAGATAGGTTTGGTGGACAATTGGTGGCTGTGGGGGCAGGAAAAGAGGCAGGCTAACTCAAGTGCGGGCCCAAGTTAAACTCACCACGGCAGCCAGTAGTGGCTGCTGTTTGCGTGGTGAAAATGCCCAGTGAGGAATCACACTGAACTTTGGGCTGGATTTCTCATTTCAATAATGTCTCAGGAGAACTGGATGCTTGGAACCCAGGGCAGGGAAGCCCCTCATTTTTTGGACGCTGATCTGGAGGTCATGCTGGAGGCATGAGGAAGAGGAGGGAGGTCCTTTTCTCAGAGGGTGGCAGGAGGAGGCCACTCGCACAGACCAAACAGGCCTGGGTAGAAATCATTTCCACTGTCAGTGCTGGCAAGGTGAGTGCTACCCCCAACCCTCAGGACAGATCTCTGGGTATTCACCCTCCAGCAAACACATCAGCTGAGGAGCCTCAGGGTGTCTGCTGCCCCTGACCATGGAAGGGTGTGTGCCCAGGGTACTTACTGATCCCTCAGAATGGCTCTAAGCTTCTTTGCTACTGAGGACCTACCAGCACTGAAACATGCACCCTCCAATGAATTGGAGCAGGTGCCATTGGCAGCAGTGCCTTATCACCGTCTTTTTTGTCCTTGCAGGAGAAATGGGCACGTAATGCTCAAAAGAGGGTCTTTACAGGTGAAGGAGTACCCTACCTGCAGATCATCATGGCAATGGAGGAGCTGGCAATGGAAATGGTCCAGATTGTGGACCAGTAGGAAGTCGGCCCTGGCAAAATGGGCAGTCATGGTGGAGATGGTGATTACAGAGGGCAATGTGCTCATTAAGTGGGTGCATTGCACTCCACCCTGTCGGACAGCATGCTGAACACCGAGTTGCATTGGGAAGCCTCAGCACAACAGAGACTTCTGCTCTCCAAGGCTAGCTCTCATGATCTCTTATGTCTCCCACAGGTGCAGAGTTCCACCCCATGAAACTTTCTCCCTCTCCTTCAGCAGCCCAAGATGACTATCAAGGAACTGAAGAACCACCGTTAAGCACACTGTCCACCAATGCAGATACTCTCATCTCGGTGGGTCCTTGCACATGTTTAGATAGGGTGGCACTGAGTGAGGAGCATGGCACTAGTGTGCAAGAAGAGGTACCAGAGGCTGAGGCAGCTGTGGGCAGTTCCCCTTGGAGGAGGAAGTACAGTCACAGCCCTGCTCAAATGGGCACAGATGCAGATGTGCTCTCAGGTGTCAGAGATCCCTGAAGTACTGTAGGGTCATGGGCAGAGAATGGAGGAGTCCATCAACTCATGTGCGCCACCATAGCTCAGGACTATGAACACATGATCTCCTGCATGGAAAGAGTGGCTAACCTCAAGGACAGCCATATTCAGCAGCACTTAGAGTGCATGCAGGATCTGCGCACTGACATCCACAGGATGCATGCCACACTGTAGCCTGGACCAGTCAGTGGCTCTGGTAGCACAGATATGTTTGGAGGGGATGCCATTTGCTCCACAGCTGGAGCTTCCCTCCAGCCATCCATTGCCTGCCAAGGCTGAGGATGCCACTCTTCACGGGGCGTCTTCATTGTCCTTGACTTCCTTGGTTCCTCTGACAGTGGGAGAATCTGTGCAGCAGGGTCAAGTGACGGAGACTGTCCCAGTAATGGTACAGGTCCAGCAGCCACTGGAGACGCCCCCATGGACACCTCCACCACGAGGCCGACCACCACATGCACCTCAGCCACAAGAGAAGTGAACAGGCTGCCTACAACTCCTCCGAGGTCACAGGGGGAGCACCACATAGACGTGGCAGAGCATGGAGGCCACTGCATCACATGGAGTACTGAGTGGGTCACTGGGGTGTCTTGTTGTTGTAACTGTGCCCTGTTTTCCTTTCTCAGTATTATGTATATAATAACATTTGAAGGCGCACATGTGAGACTCCGTTTATTGATGGCGGGTCAAGATACGAGGTATGAGGTTGCAAAAGAGATCAAGTGTTCCTCAACGGTGATGACAAAGCTTCTGGCCAGATGCTTCCTTCATTGGTGGTAGGAGTTTAGATGTTCCAGACTGCATCTTCAATAGATGTATTACACAGGCACCTCAGAGTGAGTTCCATACCATGCCTTTCAGCCTGGGTCAGAGTAGTCAGTTGAAATGTTCCTGAATCAAATGATCCCTGAGATTCAGAGCAACTGACAAGACCTATTTAAGAAAGGTTGTAGAGATAAGCCAGGGAACTATAGACCTGTGAGTCTCACGTCAGTGGTAGGGAAACTATTGGAGAAAATTCTGAAGGAGAGAATCTATCTCCACTTGGAGAGGCAAAATTTGATTAGGAATAGTCAGCATAGCTTTGTCAGAGGGAGGTCATGCCTAACAAATTTGATTGAATTTTTTGAGCATGTGACCAGGTGTGTAGATGAGGGTAGTGCAGTTGATGTAGTTTACATGGATTTCAGCAAAGCCTTTGACAAGGTCCCACATGGGAGACTTATCAAGAAAGCAAATGCACATGGGAAACAGGGTAACTTGATAAGGTGGACTCAAAGTTGGCTTAGCTGTAGGAGACAGAGAGTGATGACAGACAGTTGTTTTAGTGACTGGAAGCCAGTGTCCAGTGGCATACCACAGGGATCTGTGCTGGGTCCCCTATTGTTTGCCATTTATATAAACGACATAGATGACTATGTGGGGGGTAGGATCAGTAAGTTCGCGGATGATACAAAGATTGACCGAGTGGTTAACAGTGAGGTTGAGTGTCTTGGGTTACAGGAAGATATAGACGGGATGGTCAAATGGGCAGAAAATTGGCAGATGGAATTTAACCCTGAAAAGTGTGAGAGTGATGCACTTCGGAAGGAGTAATGTGACATTCAATGAATGGCCTGACACTAGGAAGTTCCAAGGAACAAAGGGACCTTGGCTTGTTTGTCCATAGATCTCTGAAGGCAGAAGGGCAGGTTAATAGGGTGGTTGAAAAGGCATATGGGACACTTGCCTTTATCAATCAAGGCATAGATTACAAAAGCAGGGAGGTCATGTTGGAGTTGTATAGAACTTTGGCAAGGCCACAGCTGGAGTACTGTGTGCAATTCTGGTCGCCACATTATAGGAAGGATGTGATTGCATTGGAGGGGGTGCAGAGACGATTCACCAGGATGGTGCCTGGGATGGAACATTTAAGCTATGAAGAGAGGTTGGATAGGCTTGGGTTGCTTTCGCTGGAGCAGAGAAGACTGAGGGGTGACCTGATCAAGGTGTACAAGATTATGAGGGGCATGGACAGGGTGGATAGGGAGCAGCTGTTCCCCTTAGTTGAAGGGTCAGTTACTAGGAGACACAAGTTTAAGGTGAGGGGCAGGAGTTTTAAGGGGGATTTGAGGAAGAACTTTTTTACCCAGAGGGTGGTGACAGTCTGGAATGCACTGCCTGGGAGGGTGGTAGAGGCGGGTTGCCTCACATCCTTTAAAAAGTACCTGGATGAGCACTTGGCACGTCATAACAATCAAGGCTATGGGCCAAGTGCTGGCAAATGGGATTAGGTAGACAGGTCAGGTGTCTTTAATGCATTGGTGCAGACTCGATGGGCCGAAGGGCCTCATCTGCACTGTATTATTCAGTGATTCTGATTCTGTGACCTTAGTGCCATGCGTGGCCACCTCCCTGTGCAGCCAGAGCACTTCAGTATTCTGTGTCCTCCGCCTCAAGCTCCTCTTCCTCCTCCTATCCCACCTCCTGCTCCTCCTCTTCCTCCAATGAGCTATCTCCTTCCAGGGCCTCACCATCCTCGAGGTCCACACCTCTCTGGAGGGCTATGTTATGGAGGAAGCAGCAGACCACCACAAAGAGCAAGACCCTTGCAGGAGGGCATTGCAGAACGCCACCCAACCGGTGCAGGCACTGGAAACACATCTTGAGAAGCCCGATGGCCTGCTCAGTGGTTGTCCTAGTGAGCAAGTGGCTTTGGTTCTAGCGCTTCTGTGACTGTGTCTGGAGCTCTCGTAGAGGGATGAGTAGCCATCTCTTCAAGAGATATCCTTTGTTCCCTAGGATCCATCCACAGCTTTGGGGAGAGGAATGAAGAGCTGCAGTAGCCTGGACTGGCAGAGGATGAAGGAGTCATGGCAGCTGCCAGGAAAGTGAGCACACAAATGGAGGAAGGTTTTGTTGTGCCACAGACCAGCTGAACATTGAGGAAGTGGAATCCCTTCCTGTTGATAACTCTCACTGGGTGGTCATTGGGTGCCTTGATGGCCACATGGGTGCAATCGATGATGCCCTGCACCTAGGGGAATCCAGCAATGGCGGCAAAACCCACTGCCCTCTGTGCCTACAAGGCTGTGTCTGTCGTGAACTGAATGTACTGTCCAACCCTGGCATATAGGGCATTCTTGACCAGCGAGATTCAATGGTGTGCTGCCATTTGTAAGATACCACCAAGGTCCACAGCTGATTCTTGGAAGGAGCCAGAAGTGAAGAAATTCAAGGCCACAGTGACTTTAACAACTACTGGAAGGGCATGGCAACCAGTGCTGCGAAGTGTGATGTCTTCAGCAACAAGGTCACAGATGTCTGTGACCAACTGCCTGAAGAGTTGCAGTCTGCGTGACACTGATTCTCTGTGTTCTCCAGGTAGATCCTATGCTGAGGGTATGGCTTCCATGTCCTTCCTGCTCCCTCGTCCCTCTCCCCTGCCGTTCTGATGCCCGGGGCTGCACCATTCCTCTAGATGATGTTGCTCCTCATCGCCACTGGGCCCAAAATCTGAGAGTCATGCCCCCATTGCCAGCTGCAGCCTTCCTTGTAGTCAGGTGGCTGCCCAATTGGCATTGGTAGCATTACCCCTGTGATGCCAGGAGGGTGACCACCTTCTACTCTGCCCACCACCCACTGCCAAGGGCAGTGTCCTCCTCTGTGCCGTTCACCATTTTATGGAACTGAGGTCATTCCCTGGGGTGGCAATGACTGTGTACCTGCCTCCCTTCACCTGATCTGCCGCATACAGTATGTGCAACCCTTACACCCCTGTGGAAATTGTAACACCCCCATTAACAAGCTCTTAATGAGCTCCTCAACCCCCTTAATTGACCTTAATCAGGGAGTCCTGATGGAACTATATCGTCATTCCTTCACTATTGTTGGGTCAAAATCCTGGAACTCCCTTCCTAACAGCACTATAGGTATACCTCCCACACATGAACTGCAGTGGTTCAAGAAGGCAGCTCACCACCACCTTCTCAAGGGCAATTAGGGATGGGCAATAAATTCGACGGCCACATCCCAGGTATGAATAAAATAAAAAGTCAGGATGGTGTGTGACTTGCAGGGGAACTTGCAAGTGGTGGCAGCATCTGCTGCCCTTGTCCTTCTAGGTGGTAGAGGTCGTGGGTTTAGAAGGTGCTGGCTAAGGAGCCTTGGTGTTTTGCTGCAGTGCATCTTGTAGATGGTACACACTGCTGCCACTGTGCATCGGTGGTGGAGAGAGTGAATGTTTGTGAATTGGGTGCCAATCAAGTATGCTGCTGTGTCCTGGATGGTGTCGAGCTTCTTGAGTGTTGTTAGAGCTGTACCCATCCAGGCAAGTGAAGAATATTCCATCACATTCCTGACTCATGCCTTGTAGATGGTGGACAGGCTTTGGGGAGTCAGGAGGTGAGTTACTCGGCACAGAACTCCCTGACTCTGACCTGCTCTTGTAGCCACAGTATTTATATGGCTACTCCAGTTCAGTTTCTGGTCAATGGTAGCCCCTAGGATGTTGATAGTGGGGAATTCAATGATCGTAATGCCATTGAATGTCAAGGGGAGATGGTTAGATTCTCTCTTGTTGGAGATGGTCATTGCCTGGCACTTGTATGGCGTGAATGTTACTTGCCAGTTATCAGCCCAAGCCTGGATATTGTCCAGGTCTTGCTGCATTTATCTCTATGTAATCTTGATTTATATAGTTAAAGTTTCATGTAATTAAATCACTTGTTTTTTTTTTATCTAATTAATTTAACTAGTTGAAATTACCATCTGCAAGTTCCCCTCCAAGCCACACACCATTCTGACTTGGAAATATATCACTGTTCCTTCACTGTCGCTGGATCAATATCCTGGATCTCTCTCCCCGCACCAGATGCACTGCAGCGGTTCAAGAAGGCAGCTCACTACCACCTTCTCAAAGGCGATTAGGGATGGGCAACAAATGCTAGCCTTGCAAGCAACGCCCACAATCCATGAAACAAACAAAAAAACTAGTTTAAATTATTAATTTTTGAAAGTGTTATCGGTTCCTAGTTTTAAGTACAAACCACTACAAGTGTTAAGAGGAAAAAAGCATCTCCTTCCCACTCTCACCAAAATGTCATTCTCACAAATTCTCAACTTCCCCTACTGTTTACAATGCACTCCATTCACATTGCGATCTATGGTTATGCTGTGTGCCTTAGGATGTATTCTCACCTACTTTTTTTCAACAGGTACTATTTCACTTTGAATTATCTTGAATAGCATTTGCTGCATATTTGGTCACTCCTCAAATCTGTCTGTATCTTTCTTGCAGATTACCATGCCCCATTTGATATGTAGGTAAACATGGCAGAAATAGGTAATAAGATAGATGATGTGTGAATCCAAGCTAGGGATGAGTGGTGATAATTATGACATACAATCTGTGTACATATGTATGTGGTGAATATTGTGTTTAAATGTTGTCACATCTTTCAGGAATCAATGGAATTTGTTCATTTTTCTCCCATGGACAGCTTCAGATATTTGGACGTTACCTGGATAGCAATGAACTGAGTAGAATCCCTGAACTAAGAAGACCTGAAATGTACAGAAAACTAACTGATGCAATTCAAAGAGGGATGGAAGCACGATACAGAGCCCATCTCTCACAAAAAAAGAGTGTTTTCATCAGACACTGGCGCTCTCTAAAACATTCCACTCAGATAGTGGGTTGCAGTGTGTGCATTCTGAAATAGCTAATTGTAATTTGCCGGTTCAAAATTACCGCACCTGCCAAGGCAAGGGATATGAAGGAATGGCTGTGTAAATGATGTTGAAGTTCAGGTCAGCCATGACCTAACTGATTGGTAGAACAAGCTTGAAGGACTGAGTGACCTACTCCTGTTCTTGTTCCAGGATAATCACCCAGCAACAACGAAGAAGGGTGATTGTAGGTCCGAGCCATGAAGATGTTGTTTGCATATTGCTTGTGTGCCTCACCTTAAAGTCCTGCTACCCGACCCGAACCCGACGGGACCTGCGACATGTGTCGGGTTCGGGTTGGGTCGGGTGGCTCTTCCGGGTCGGGCTTTTAGGTTCGGGTCAGGCTGGGTCCGGGTCGGGCTTTCGGGACCGGTTCGGACACAAAAGTAAGAATTGCATTTTGCTCTGCTGGTAAGTGTTAAAAGTAAAAAACCTACCTGAGCTAGGAGTCTGGGACGTCAAGGAGGGAAACTCTGAGTCTGCGCACTGAGCGAGTGAGCGTCTCTATGACGTCATCACGTTCATGCTGCAGCTTCCTGCAGATTCGGAGTCTCAAGGTTGGTAAAGGGACCATTCTGGTGGTCGGGTCGGGGTCATGCTCAGGTCGGGTCGGGCGCGGGAGAAAATGGAGGGACTCGAGCCGGGTCGGGCTTGGGTCCGATGTGGTTCTGTCAGGGGGGGTTTTCCCTGACCTGAGCAGGTCTTTACCTCACCTAAGCAAACATGTGATGTCCAAGTGGGGAAATTAGTAAAACAAGAACCTTGATCATTACGTGAAATTATTTGAATTAAGAAATATCAGAGTGGAATATCTGCAGGGGTTACTGGTCTCTTTTAACTTTAGCATGAAAAAAGAAACGGCCTAAATATCTAGTCGTGTTGTTTGTGGGGTTTTGGCCAATTTCCTGCTGCATTTATAAGCGATCTTGTGGAAATTCCTGATAATCAAATCTATTCTAGGTGAATAAAAATGATCCAGATGAGATCAATCCTGCCCAGCAAAAGAACTGGTTGGATGTCAGTGAGTGAAATAATAAAAGATTACATGCAGAAAAAGCTACAAACCTGTCTACTTTATCACTGAAACTTCAAATACCTGCTTTTCTTCTGCAAAATGCATTTAATCCTGCCTTGAATAAATAAAGAATGTAATTTAAACTTTAGGCACCTGCTTGATCTTTTGTTTGAACTATTTGTCTATTTGCAGGAGTAAATTATTTAAAAAGTTCAATTACCCAAATTTTCAATCGTGGAGTATGTGCTGTGCAATTTAAAACTTGCATCTTTTATTCTCACTGTGTTTAATTAATATAACCAAGCACTAATTAATCAGTCCCATGATTCTGAAATAATACAATGCAGAAGGAGGCCATTCAGTTCATCATACCTGTGCCAGCTCTTTGAAAGAGTTATTAGTCTCACTCCCCTGCTCTTTCCCCACAGCTCTGCATTTTCTCCATTACAATTTTTCTTTAAATCCACTGAGTTCCTCCCCTTAGCTTCGATTGAGGCTGCCTTGTACTTTTGGTATTTTGTACTCCTTCTCCACTGTGAAAATGGACACATGGTCCTCATTTAACACATCTGCCATTTTGTTATTAGCTCTGGCTACAATCTTCTAATCCTCCTGAGATGTGGGGGTGTTGCTAAAGGACGAGGATTACAAATGTTACACCCTATTTAAAAAGAAGAGGGGTAAACCTGACAATCATTGAAATAAAAACAAGAAATGCTGGAAATACTCATCAGGTCTGGCAACATCTGTGGAGAGAGAAGCAGTGTTAACATTTCAGGTCAGTGACCCTTCAGAACTGGCAAATATTAGAAATGTCAAAGGTTATAAGCAAGTAAAGCGGGGGTGGGGCAAGAGATAACAAAGGAGAAAGTGTAGATAGGACCAGGTCACAGAATAGCTGACCAGAAAGTCATGGAGCAAAGGCAAACAATATGTTAATGGTGTGTTGAAAGACAAAGCATTAGTACAGATAGGGTGTTAATGGACTGAAAATTGAACAGCCGCAAGTACAAACATGAAAAAAGTGGGTAAGCAAACTGAACAAACTAAGATGAAATTAAGTAAACACAAAAAAAAATGTACATTTTACAAAGCAATTATTGACCAGTCAGCCTAACCTCACTAGTGAAGAGATTTTTCGAGAAAATAATCTGGGAAAAAATTATGTCATTTAAAAAATTATGAGCTAATAACTGAAAGTCAGCACAGATTTGTTAAAGACAAATGGTGCTTGACTGACTTGATTGACCTGACCTGAAGTGCTGTAATCTGCAAGGCTATCGACCAGGTGCTGGAAGGTGGGATTAGATTGGGTGGCTAGATGTTTTGGCTGGTGCAGACACGATGGGCTGAATGGCCTCCTTCTGTGCCGTAATTTTTCTATGGTTCTATTGAATTCTTTGATGAAGTAATAGAGAAGGTGGATGAGGGTAGTATGGTTGATGCATAATGGACTTTCAAAAGGGATTTTACTAAGTACCACATAATAGACTTGTAAACAAAATTAAAGCCCATGGGATTATAGGGACAGCGGCAAGGTCGGTATGAAATAGGCAAAGGGACAGAAAGCAGAGATGAACAGTTGCATTCAGTAGTGTTTCCCAGGGATCAGCATTAGGACCACTGCTGTTTTTGATATCTATTAATGGGCTGGACCTGGATATACAGGGCATAAGTTCAAAGTTTGTGGAGGACACAAACTCAGGAATGTAATAAACAATGAGGATAGTAACAGACTTCAGGAGGACATAGACTAATGAAATGGACAGACACATAGTAGATGAAGTTTTACAAAGAAGTGTGAAGTGATACATTTTGGTAGGAAGAATGAGGAGAAGCAATATAAACTAAATGGTTTAATCTAAAGGGGGTGCAGGAACAGAGACAAGTTGAGAAGGCTATTATGGGATCCTTTATTAATTGAGGAATAGAGTACAAAAGCAAGAGAGCAATGCTTTAACATCAGTGGTGGGTAAGGTGTTAGAAACAATAATCAAGGGGAAAAAATCAACAGGCACTTGGAGAGGCTTGAGTTAATTAAGGAGAGCCTGCAGTGATTTGTAAAAGGCAGATCATACTTGACTAATTGATTTTTTGATGATGTAACAGAGAAGGTTGCGGAAGGGGAAACAATGGATGTTGTCTACACAGATTTTAAGAAATAATTTGACAAAGTACTTCATAAAAGGCTGATTAACAAAATTGAGGCACATGGAATAGGAGGGTCACTGTCAGCCTGGATAAAAATTAGTTTAAATTGTAGAATACATAGGAATTATTCTAAGTTAATTAAGAAATTAAAGTAAATTAACTAAATAACATAAGTAACAATGGCAGGACAGGTGTTGTGTTGTAGCTGTGCAATGTGGGATCTCCTGGATGCCAATGCAATCCAGGATAAACACGTCTGCAGAAAGTGTAAGCAGCTAGAGGAATGCCGGATCAGGTTTATTGATCTGGAAGCTAAATTGCAAACACAGCGCAACATAGGGAGGGGAGAGATACCCTGACACTTTGTACCAGAAGACAGTCACACCCCTTAGAATAGGGACTTTTTTTTTGGCCAGCGGTGAGGGACAGGAGGGTGTGATCGTGAGTGAGGCAGGTAAAGGGACCGAGATGACAGTAGTGGAGGAGACTCTGCCTTTGCAATTGTCAAACAGGTCTGATGTGCTTGCAGCCTGTGTGGATGAAAGAGAGGTCTTCTGGGTGAATGAGCAGACTGGCCATGGCACCATGGTACAGGAAGAATTTCAAGCAGGGGGAGTAAAAAAGAAAGTAGTGGTAGTAGGGGACAGTATAGTGAGGGGGATGGACACTGTTCTCTGCAGCAAAGAGCGTGAGTCCAGAAGGCTTTGTAGCCTGCCCGGTGCCAGGGTTGGGGAGATCTGCTCAGGGCTGGAGAGGAAATTAAAGTGGGAGGGGGAGGATCCAGTCATCATGATCCATGTATGTACCAATGACATAAGCGGGACAACGAAAGAGGTTCTGCATGGTCAGTATGAGAAGCTAGGCATCAAATTAAGAAACAGAACCTCTTTCTTTGTCCTATTTATGTCATTGGTACATACATGGACCACAATGACTGAGCCACATACAAATTGGCATAGGTCAAATAAGATTAGAGAAATGAATGCGTGGCTCAAAGACTGGTGTAGTAGAAGTGGATTCAGGTTTGTCGAGCACTGGCACCAGGGAAAATGGGGGCTGTACCATTGGGACGGTCTTCACCTGAACTGTGCTAGGACCAGTATTCTAGCGAGCCACATAACTAGGGAAGTTGAAAGGGTTTTAAACTAAATAATGGGGGCAAGGGATCAAATTTGGGAAGATGTGATAAATCAAAGAGTAGAGACAAGGCAAGAGAAATAAACAGACAGTGACAGGAAGGGACAAAGTAAAAATTTAAGAGTAAATCAGCAGTTAAGGCTTGAGGTTACAAAAATAAAAAAGGACAAAACTAAAGGCTCTGTATCTGAGTGCATGTAGCATTCAAAACAAAACAGATGAACTGATAGTGCAAATAGAAATAAATAAGTACGATCTGATAGCCATTACAAAGACATGGCTGCAGGATGACATAGATTGATTGGGACCTGAATATTTAGGAAGGCACGAAGGGCCTGTTTCTGTGCTGTATAATTCTATGACTCTATGACAGGAAGCTACGAAAAGGTGGAGGGGTGGTTCGGTTAATTAATGATGGTATTAGCACAATAAAGAGGGATGACTTAAGTTCAGGAAACCAGGATGTAGAAGCAGCTTGGGTCGAGGTGAGATATGATGAAGGCAAGAAGTCACTTATGGGAGTAGTGTACAGGCCCCCTACCAGCAACCACATGGTAGGACATGTTATAAAAGAAGAAATAATGGGAGCTTTTCAGAAAGGTATGATGATAATCATGGGGGATTTTAATCTACATATAGACTGGCAAAATCAAATGGGTAAAAGTAGCCTGGATGAGTTCAGAGAATGTTTTGGGATAGTTTCTTAGAACAGCACATTCTGGAGCCAACCAGAGAGCAGGCTATACGAGACCTGGTATTGTGCAAATAAGATAGGATTAATTAATGACTTCATAGTGAAGGTGCCCCGAGGCAGCAGCAATCATAATATGATTGAATTTTACATTCAGTTTGAGGGAGAGAAGAGTGGGTCCAAGACTAGTATTTTAAACTTAAATAAGGGCAATTCTGAGGACATGAAAGCAGAGCTAGCAAAAGTGAACTAGCAAAGGGAGAGGTCACTAGAGATGCAGTGGCAGACATTTAAGGGGATATTTCAGAATACACAGAATAGATACATTCTAAAGGGAGGACCCACCATCCATGGTTAACTAAAAATGTTAAAGATAGTATCAAACTTAAAGAAAAAGCATATAAGTGCGCAAAGATGGGTGGCAGGTCAGATGATTGGACAGAATATAAAAAGCGGCAAAGAATGATTAAAAAGGAGGGAAAGGTTAGAGTACGAGAGAAAGCTAGCTAGAAATATAAAAACAGTAAGTGTTTCTATAGATATTTTAAAAAGAAAAGAGTTAACAAAGGGAGCATTGGTCCTATAGAAAGTGAGTCTGGGGAATTAAGGGAAAATAAGAAGATGGCAGATGCATTGAACAGGTATTTTGCATCAATCTTCACTATAGAGGATACAAGTAACATCCCAGAAATAGCTGTAAATCAGGAAATGGAAAGGAGGGAGGAACTCAAGAAAATTACAATCATCAGGGAAGTGGTACTGAGCAAAGTTTTGGAGCTGTGGGTTCACAGTCCCCGTGTCCTGATGGACTTCATTCTGGGGTCTTAAAAGAAATGGTTTTAATTTTCCAAAATTCCCTAGATTCGGGGTAGGTTCCATTAGATTGGAAAATAGCCAATGTAACTCCTTTATTCAAAAAGGGAGGGAGACAGAAAGCAGGAAACTACAGACCAATTAGCTTAACATCTGCCATAGGGAAAATGTTAGAAGCTATTATTAAAGACATTATAGCAGGACACTTAGAAAAATTCAAGGTAATCAGGCAGAGTCAACATTGTTTTGTGAAAGGGAAATCATGTTTAACCAATTTATTAGAGTTCTTTGAAGAAGTAACGTGCTGTGGATAAAGGGGAACCGATGGATGTACTCTATTTAGATTTCCAGAAGGCATTTGATATGGTGTTATATCAAAGGTTATTGCAGAAAATAAAAGCTCATGGTGTAGGGGGTAACATATTGGCATTGATAGAAAATTGGCTAGCTAACAGGAAACAGAGAGTAGGCATAAATGGGTCATTTTCTGGTTGGCAAGATGTAATGAGTGGTGTGCCACAGGGATCAGTGCTGGAGCCTAAACTTTTTATAATTTATATAAATGACTTGGATGAAGGGACCAAAGGTATGATTGCTAAATTTGCTGATGACACAAAGATAGGTAGGAAAGTAAGTTGTGAAGAGGACATAAGGAGGCTACAAAGAGATATAGATAAGTTACGTGAGTGCGCAAAGATCAGGCAAATAGATTAACGTGCGAAAAATTAAAATTGTCCATTTTCACAGGAAGAATAAAAAAGAAGCATATTATCTAAACGTTGAGAGATTGCAGAGCTCTGAGATGCAGAGGGATCTGGGTGTCCTAGTGCATGAATTGCAAAAGTTTAGTATGCAGGTACAGCACATAATTAGGAAAGCTAATAGAATGTTATTGTTTATTGAAAGGGGAATTGAACGAGTAGGGAGGTTATGCTCAGTTATACAGGACATTGATGAGACCACATCTCGAGTAATGTGTACGGTATTGGTCTCCTTATTTACGGAAGGATTTAAATGTGTTGAAAGCAGTTCCGAGAAGGTTTACTAAACTGATACCTGGAATGCGGAAAGGTTGGACAGGCTAGGCTTGTATCCGCTGGAGTTTAGAAGAGTAAGAGGCATCTTTAATGAAACATATAAGATCCTGAGGGGTCTTGACAGGGTGGATGTGGAAAGTATGTTTCCTCTTGTGGGAGAATCTAGAACTAGGGGTCATTGTTTAAAAATAAGGGGTCACCCATTTAAGACAGATGATGAGAAATTTTTTCTCTCAGAGGATTGAGAGACTTTGGAACTCTCTCCCTCAAAAGACAGGGAAGCAGAGTTTTTGAATATTTTTAAGACAGAGGTAGATAGATTCTTGATAAGAAGGGGGTGAAAGGTTATCGGGGGTAGGCGGGAATGTGGAGTCAGGGTTACAATGAGATCAGTCATGATTTTGTTGAATGACGGAGCAGGCTTGAGGAGCTGAGTCACCTACTCCTGCTGCTAATTCATATGTTCCTATGTCTGTATGACAGAATGGTAAATGGTTGTTTTTCAGACTGGAGGATGGTAGACAGTGGTGCTCCCCAAGGTTAAGTGCGAGGACCACTGCTTTTTTGATACATGTAAATGATTTGGATATTGGAATACAAAGTAAAATTTCAAAATTTGCTGATGATACCAAACTTGGAGGTGTGCCCTCTGGCCATGAATTGGCTGCTTTGGGGAAAATCACATTGAGTGACTGTTTCCCATACAATGCAGGATTCTGTCCCCGCCTTGAGCCTGATTTGAACAGAAGTCCAGAGGGAAAACCCTGCGCATTAACTCTGTTTCTCTCCCCACAGATACTGCCAGACCTGCTGAATATTTCCAGCATTTTCTGTTTTTATTTCAGATTTCCAACATCCACAGTAGTTTGCTTTTGATTTAAATGAGGTGTGGCAAAGTGAGGATGATACCAATCGACTGCAACAGGGCATAAACAGGCTAGCAGAATAGGCAGACAAGTGGCAGATGGAATTTAATAGAGAGGTGTGAGCTGATGCATATTGGCAGAAGAGATAGGGAGACACAATATAGGCTAAATGGCACAGTTATAAAGTTTGTACAGGGACAGAGGGACTGGGGGTTCACGTGCTTAGATCTTTAAGGTGGCAGGACATATTGAGAGAGTAATTAGCAAAACATATGTGATCTTGGGCTTCAGAAGTAGGAGTATTGAGTACAAAAGCAGGGAGGTTATGCTGAACCTGCATAAAGCTCTGGTTAGGTCACAACTAGAATATTGCAGCCAGTTCTGGTCACCACAATTTAGGAAGGATGTGAGGGTGCAGAGATTTACCAGATTTTCCAGGGATGAGGGATTTTATCTACAGGGTTAAGTTGGGCAAGCTGGGGTTGTTCCCCTTGGAGCAAAGGAAATTGAGAGAAGATTTTATAGAGGTGCACAAGATTATGACAGGTTTAGATAATGTAGTCAAAGAAAAGCTGTTCCCCTCAGTTGATGGTACAAGGATTAGGAGACACAGATTTAAGGTTTTGGACAAAATACAAAGTAGGAACAGGAGTAGGCCAATTAGCCCTTCAAGCCTGCTCCACCATTTAATAAGATCATAGCTAATCTGAATATGGCCTCAACTCCACTTTCCTGTCTGCCCCATAACACTTGACTCCCTTGTCCACTAAGAATCTATCTAACTCAGCCTTGAATATATTCAATGACCCAGCCTGTACTGCTCTCTGAGGAAGCAAATTCCACAGGCTGACAATCTTCTGAGAGAAAGAAGTTCTCTTCATCTCTGTCATAAATGGGAGTCCTCTTATTTTTAAACTGTGTCCCCTAATTCTAGTCTCACCATAGGTGGAAACATCCTTCCAGCATCAACCCTGTCAAGTCCCTTCAGGATCTTATATATTTCAATAAAATCACTTCTCATTCTTCTAAACTCCAATGGGTATAAGCCCAACCTGTTCAACCTTTCCTCATAACATTACCCCTTCAATCCCAGGAATCAGTCAAGTGAACCTTCTCTGAACTGCTTCTAATGCAATTTTATCTTTTAAGTAAGAAGACCAAAACTGTACACTGTACTCCAGATGTGGTCTCACCAAGGCCCTGTACAGCTGTAGCAAAACTTCCCTACTTTTATATTCTATTCCCCTTGCAATAAATGACAACATTCCATTTGCCTTCCTAATCACTTGCTGTATCTGCATACTAACGTTTTCTGATTCCAGGATACCCAGATCCATCTTTTTTTTCCCCAAAAATATACTTTATTCATAAAAATCTGTAAGCATGCATTACAAAACAGTTCAAAACAGCAAAAGTTGACATTCCAAAAAGTGCAAAGGAATTTAGTTTTCTTCGATACAGGAATGAGCTGCCTCACAACCCTTCCATTCCATTTTACATGCGATGCACATTTTACAGCAAACCCATATTTGGTGTATACAGCCCGAGGGGTTTCCCATGGGTCCAGCCCTTCAGTTCATTTTGGTGGGAGGACCTTACACAGTGGTCTTTCCCCATTGAGCGTTTGCAGTGGCTGCCCCAAGCTTTAGTGCATCCCTCAGCACTTAGTCCTGGACCTTGGAATGTGCCAGTCTGCAACACTCGGTCGTGGACAACACTTTTCGCTGGAAGACCAGCAAGGTTCGGGCAGACCAAAGAGCGTCTTTCACCGAATAGATGGTCCTCCAGCAGCAGTTGATGTTTATCTCAGTGTGCGTCTCTGGGAACAGCCCGTAGAGCACAGCCTCCTGTGTTACAGAGCTGCTTGGGATGAACCTCAACAAAAACCACTGCATCTCTTTCCACACCTGCTTTGCAAAGGAACATTCCAGAAAGAGGTGGGCAACTGTCTTTGCAAAGGAACATTCCAGAAAGAGGTGGGCAACTGTCTCTTCCCCACCGCAGCCACCTCGAGGGCAGCATGTGGAGGGAGCGAGACTCCGGGCGTGCAGGAAGGATCTGACGAGGAGGACCTTTCTCACCACCAGCCATGCTATGTCTTGGTGCTTGTTTGAAAGTTCTGGTGATGAGGTATTCTGCCAAATGACTTTGGCAGTCTGCTCGGGGAACCATCCGACAGGATCCACCATCTCCTTTTCCTGTAGGGCCTTGAGGACATTCCGTGCAGACCACTGCCTGATGGATTGGCGGTCAAAGGTGTATTCCCGCAGAAACTTTCCCACGAAGGATAGGTGGTACAGCACGGTCCAACTGGATGGATTGTTCCATCACAATGTGACCAGACCCATCCTTCACAACACCAGGGACAGATAGAACCTCAGCACGTAGTGACACTTGGTGTTTGCATACTGGGGCTCTACGCACAGCTTGATGCAGCCGCACACGAAAGTGGTCATCAGGATGAGGGCGACGTTGGGTACATTTTCCCACCCTTATCTAGAGGTTTGAACATCGTGTACCTCCGGACCATTTTAGATTAGATTAGATTAGATTAGAGATACAGCACTGAAACAGGCCCTTCGGCCCACCGAGTCTGTGCCGAACATCAACCACCCATTTATACTAATCCTACACTAATCTCATATTCCTACCAAACATCCCCACCTGTCCCTATATTTTCCTACCACCTACCTATACTAGTGACAATTTATAATGGCCAATTTACCTATCAACCTGCAAGTCTTTTGGCTTGTGGGAGGAGACCGGAGGACCCGGAGAAAACCCACGCAGACACAGGGAGAACTTGCAAACTCCACACAGGCAGTACCCAGAATCGAACCCGGGTCCCTGGAGCTGTGAGGCTGCAGTGCTAACCACTGCGCCACTGTGCCGCCCAGATCTCCAGATAAAGCGGAAAATGGCTTGGGTGACCGCCATGGCACAGGAGTGGGGTATGGGCCAGACTTACGCCACATACAGCAACAACGTGAGCGCCTCGCACCTGATGACCAGGCTTTTACCCACAATGGAGAGAGATCGCTGCTCCCACATGCTCAGTACCATAACTACTCACTCCTTCCAGGTTTTGACGCACGCCCCAGCCCTTCCAAACCATATTCTCAGGTAGTCTGACCTGACGGTGAAGGGGACACAGGATCGGTCGGCCCAGTTCACAAAGAACATGGCCTCACTCTTGCTGTTGTTGACTTTGGCTCCTGAGGCCAGTTCGAACTGGTCACAGATGCTCATCAGTCTGCAAACGGACAGCGGATCCGAGCAGAAGACGGCGACGTCGTCCATGTACAGGGAGTCTTTGACCTGAGTGCCTCCACTGCCTGGAATTGTCACCCCTCTTATGCCTGCATCCTTCCTAATGGACTCAGCAAAGGGTTTGATACAGCAAACAAACAAGACAGGGGAGAGAGGACAGCCCTGTCTGACTCCAGATTGGATCAGGCAACTTTCTGATTCCCACCCACTGATTGAGACTGTGCTACTGATATTTGTGTAGAGCAGTTTGATCCAATTGCAGATTCCCTCCCCAAACCCCATTTTGGAGAGCACGTCCATCATGTGCGATATCCTGTCAAAAGCCTTCTCCTGGTCCAAACTGATGAGGCGTGTCCACCCTCCTGTCCCGTACATAGGCGATTGTATCCCTGAGTAGCGCAAGACTATCAGAGATCTTCCAGCGGGTACAGTGCAGGTCTGGTCAGGGTGAATCACCAACTCCAGAGCAGACTTGACCCGACCGGCGATGACTTTGGACAGAATCTTGTAGTCAACATTAAGCAGTGAGATGAGCCACCAATTTCTGATTTCTGCCCTCTCCCCCTTCCGCTTGTAGATGAGGGTGATGATGCCTTTCCTCATGGATTCTAACATGTTGCCAGCCAAAAGCATATTCTTGTATACTTCTAGCAGGTCTGGGCCGACCCAGCCCACAGAGCCGAATACAACTCAACAGGTAAGCTGTTGCTTCCAGGAGTTTTACTCGTCTCAAAGGACCTGACGGCGTTTGTCAGCTCGTCCAGAGTTAGCGGTTTGTCTACTCTCTCCCTCATGCTGTCATCTAAAACCTCCATAATAGATGACAGGAAGGACTGAGAAGCTGTGCTGTCCATGGGCTTCACGTCCTACAGCCTAGCATAAAAGAATTTGCTGATCCTTAGTATGTCGGACTGCGTAGACGTAACTGAGCCATCCTCTTCCTTCAGGCTGCTGATCACAGAGCTCTCTCTGTGTACCTTTTGGAAGAAGTAACGCAAGCATGTCTCATCCTGCTCAATGGAGCGGACTCTGGACTGGAAGATGATCTTGGAGGCCTCCGTGGCAAAGAATGATGCCTGCTGGCTCTTCACCTCTTGGAGATCCTCCTTGACCTCGACACCCATCAACTGCAGCCGGGGCAGATTTTGCATTCTTTTCTGGAGTCAGGACATTTTCCTCTGTCTCTCTCTCGCCCTCTGAACACCTTTGAAGATAAAGAACCTCTTGATGTTCTCCTTGATTGCCTCCTACCAGTGAACTGGAGACTCAAAGAGGGGCTTCACGGTTCTCCAACCTTTGTAATCCCTTTTGAGTTCCTCAACGTTCTCTGGGGTTAGCAGTGTAGCATTGAGCTTCCATATCCTCCTGTCAACCCGCTGGCCATCCTGCAAGTGACAGTTGACCAGTAAGAGGCAATGGTCAGAGAAGAACACCGGCTTGACATCGGTGGATCTGACCGTGACAGCATAGGATACAAACAGGAAATCAATTCTGGAACAGGCAGACCCATCCGGTCTTGACCAGGTTGTATCTATGCTGCGCTCCGTCTGCAGGTTTGCTGAAGATGTCGTGGAGCTTGGCATCTTTTAACTGTTTCCATTAGGAATCTGGATGTAGCGTCCAGTTTGCTGTCGTCACTGCTGGATCATCCAGCTGCATCGATGATGCAGTTGAAGTCACTGTCTAGAATGACCGGCCTGGTCGTCACCAGCAGCAGTGGGAGCTGATCGTTGATCAACCGGAGTGGAGCATTGTTGTACATTACATCTGCTACGAGGAGGCGACCGCCACCACCTTCTTAACTTCAGAGATGATGAAGTTACCTCCCCGCAGCAGAATACCCAGGCCGGAGAAACGGGAATCATTACCCCCTGACCAGATCGATGGCCTGTGGGACCACCATCGCAACCATTGCCTGTAGGTGCTGAGGTGTGGTATTCCACACTCCTGCAGAAGCAGCGGATCGGCTTTGACCTTGGTGAGGTAGTCCTAAGTTGAAACACATCGCGTAGTGGATTTAATGCTACGCACTTTAATCGAAGCAATCTTTATACCCATTTTTAAGTTAGTGTTGCTTCCCACACCAGTTGTCCTTGCTAGTCCCAGTCCTTTGGTATGTTCCTGCATACCCATAGTGTATGCAAGCTGTTTCACGTTCGTTGGGCTCAGAAACCCCTCCTAGTTTCTCATGGGGGGGGGGTTTGTTCCGCTGGGGTGACCTCGGGGTGGGGGGGGGGTTCTTGTAGGCAGCAAGGTTTGGGCTGTCTTCTGCTGTTGGTGTCTTTTCCCTCTATTCCTCCTCAAAGACATCACTGCTCCCGGCTTCCCGGAGCTGGAGTGCGCCCGACGCTTCTTTACTCTCGGTGTCCCGGAGCTGGGAAGCACTGGGCATGTCGCTAGGTTCGGCGCTTTGGGTTTGGGGCACGCTGGGCCCATCACAGCTTCCAGTGACCTGGAGCTGGGGGCTTTATCTTCCGGCTCCTTTGAGTTCTGTCTCTTCTTTTGCAGGTGCCATCATTCCAACCCTTCCTCATCCAGTGAGGAGGAGCTGCCGTAGTCTGTCTCAGACGGTAGCCTCCTCTTGCCACTGGTTTGGGTGGTGGCCTGTTCCTTTTTTGGAGGTTTTTTCTTTGTGGTTTTCCTTTTTACCACTTGCCACTGACCAGTTTGTCCATCTGCTGCCTACTCCTCCATTGATTCTGTCTGTACAGGAGGGGTTTCCAGGCACGGGGTAGGTGTTGGGTCGCTGGTTGCAGCTGCCTCCCCTTTCTTCTCCTTCTCAGGTAGACTTTCCTCGCTGCGGAGAGGGTTGCTTGTCTCCTTCCCAGCACCAGACGCATTCACCGTTCTTCAATCAGCCTTTCCTTGGACCTTGTGGCCTGAACATAACTGAGGCAGCGTTTGGGGCAGGTTTTGTAGAGGTGGCCTGCCTCACTGCACAGGTTGCAGCACCTACTCTGCTTACAGTCCTTGGTCTGATGGCCTTCCTCTTGCAGTTCTTGCAGACGACTGTGCTGCAGTTGGCTGCCACATGATCAGATTTGCCACAGGTGCGTCAAACTCTGGGCTGCCCCGCATAGACCAAGAAGCCTCGACTCCGCCCGATAGCGAAACTGGAGGGAGGATGGATGATGGCTCCATTGGCATCGACCTTCAAGGTCACCTTGACCTGGCGCTTGCTGGTCCAAATCCCAAATGGGTCCTTGACATCAGTGCTGCTGCCAGCCCCCTCGACGTACCTGGCGAGGGAGGTGAGTACATCCACAACAGGAACATGGGGGTTATAGAGGTGAATTGTCACCACCCGTTGCGACGGCAGCGTGGAGTGGCTCCACTGTGAGGATGGACAGCGGCGCCTGGTTTCCCTTCTCCATGAACACCTTCAGGAACCTGATGCTTCCCGCCACATTCTTGAAAGTCAAGTCAAAATATTCACTGCTGGGGAAGTCCTGCAGGCAGAAGATGTCCGCAGCTTGGAATCCACAGCAATCAAGAAGGATTTTCTTAATGAGGAAGGTACAGTCAACTAGTGCACCTCCTTCCTTTTCCTTTACTACCACCCGAACTCCCTGGCCTTAAGCTCTAGAATTGGTTACCACCATTTTACTCAAAACCTACCTGTAACAGGATTAAAGGCCACTGATCATGGCTTCTTCCCCTGCCAGGTGAGAGAAAGACCACGAGTTCTCTTCTCACTGTTATACACCCAGATCCATCTGAACCACAGAGTTCTGCAGTCTCTCTCCTGCTTTCTATTCTTCCTGCCAAAGTGGACAGGTTCACATTTTCCCACATTATACTCCAGATGCCAATTTTTTGCCCATTCACGTAACCTATTTATATCCCTTTGTAGACTCTTTATGTCCTCTTGACAACTTATCTTCCTAACTATTTTTGTGTCATCTGCAAATTTAGAAACCATGCATTTGGTCCCTTCATCTAAGTCATTTGTGTAGATTATAAATAGTTAAGGCCCAGCGCTGATCCCTATGGCACTCTACTGGTCACATCTTGCCAACCCGAAAATGACCCATTTATCCCTACTCTTTGGTTCCTATTAGCTAACCAATCCTCTATCCATGCTAATATGTTACCTCCTACACCATGAGTTTTTATTTCTGCAATAACCTTTCATGTGGCACCTTATCGAATGCCTTTTGGAAATGCATGTACATCACATCTACTGGTTCCCCTTTATCCACGTTGCTTGTACTTCCTCAAAGAACTCTAAAATTAGTCAAACACGATTTCCCATTCACAAAACCATGTTGATTTTACCTGATCGCATTACGATTTTCTAAATGTCCTGCTATAACCTTCTTAATAATGGATTCTAGCATTTTCCCTGTGACAGATATTAGACTAACAGGCCTAGTTTTCTGCTTTCTGTCTCCCTCCTTTCTTGAATAGAGGTGTTACTTAACTATTTTCCAATGCACTGGGACCTAGCCAGCATCGAGCCTCTTTTTTTAAGACCCTAGGATGCAGGCCATCAAGTCCCGAGGACTTGCCAACCTTTTGCTCTAATAGTTTTCCCAGATCCTTTGCCTTGGTGATTGTGATTGTTTTAAGTTCTTCCCTCCCTTTTATCTTGTTTTTCAAGTATCTTTGGGATTTTTTTTGTGTCTTCTACAGTGAAGACTGGCACAAAATACCTGTTCAATTTTTCTGCCATTTCCTTGTTAACCATTATTAATTCCCCACACTCACTCTCTAGAGGTCCAACACTCACTTGACTTACTCTTTTCCTTTTTAAATACTTGTAGAAACTCTTACTGTTCTTATATTTTGAGCTAGTTTTCTCTCACATCTTTTTTTAGTCATTCTTGCTGTTTTTTGAAATCTGCCCAATCTTCTGATCTACCATGAATCTTCACAGAATTGTACGCTTTTTCTTTCAATTTAATACTATCTTTAACTTCCTTAGTTAGCCACAGATGGCGTATCCTTCTCCTAGAGGCTTTCTTTCTCACTGGAATATATCTTGGCTGATATGAAATATCTCCTTAAATGTCTGCCACTGCTTCTCTACTATCCTATCTGTTAATCTAATTTTCCAGTTCACTTTGGCCAACTCTGTCTTCATGCCCTTGTAATTCCCTTTATTTAAGTTAAAAACACTAGTCTTAGACCTGCATTTCTCACCCTCATACTGAATGTGAAATTCTATCATGTTATGATCACTGTTGCCTAGAGGCTCTTTTATCATGAGGTCATTAATTAATCCTGTTTCATTGCACATTACCAGGTCTAGAATGGCCTTCTCGATGGCTGGCTCTAGAACGCACTGCTCTGAGAAATTGTTCCAACTATAATATATGAACTCATGTTCAGGCTACCTTTGCCAATCTTATTCATCCAATCTATATGTAGATAGAAAAATCTGCAAGAGATGCAGGGGGGATGTGAGGAACAACTTTTTTACCCAGCGAATGGAACTTGCTGTCTTCAAGGGTTACGGAAGCAGAGATGATGAATAATTTCAAAAGGAAATTTGATGGGGGCTTCAGGGAGATAAACTTTCAGGGCTATGGGGATGGAGCTGGCATGCACTTGATGAGCCACATGACCTCCTTCTGTGCTGTAATGACTCTATATCTATGACCTTTACAAAACACAAATTAGGCCTCAGCTAGAGTGCTCTGTTCAATTCATGGCGCCATACAAGAGATTTTGTAGAAATAGGTGACAGCAGCAAACTTTGGTGGGAGCCTTTTCTCGGCCATCAAGCTGTAGTGGTTATGTTGGGTATGGTATAAATCAGGAAATTAGAGCTGCAGGTAGCATGGGCAATACAGTAATAATGGGCGACTTCAATATACATATAGATTGGGTAAACCTAATCAGCACTACTGCTGTGCAGGATGAATTCGTGGAGTGTGTACTGTTAAGAAAGTACTTCCATTTTTTGTTAACTTTTGAGGACTTGTGTTTTAAAACTGAAAAAAGGATTCCATAGATGCTGTACTTGTGTGTTATTTTAGAAAACGAGGTCATCGGAAGGTGTTTTGGACTTGGTTTGTCAACAGTCCTTACTGGAAGTCACCTGTCTTCAGACAAGTACCCATCAGGGGCTTTTTGACCAAGGAAAGATATTTACAGAGAAGTTACAGGTTAAGATTTATGGGGGGTCAGGAGGCTTGACTCTTGACATATTGTTTTGGTTTCACTTTGGACAGTCAGTTGGGGTATGCACAGTGTTTTGAAGAGGAGTTAAAAAATCAACCTACCAAGGACAACCCTCAGGACAACCAACTCAGCCTGTTCCATCTCTGTGAAAAGCCTGCCAGCTTTTCCATCTCTTTGAGAAGCTCTTAGAAGCGAGTGTAAGCAATAGAGAAATTGATGCTGCATTCCTCCTGAAAGGCCTCCCAAACTGATCTTCAATGTCACCTGAAAAGAACTGTTCCAGAAAAGGATCCCAGTGACCCGTCACCATATACCCAGATGCCAGACAAAAAAGGGGACATCTGACATCTTTCCACATCTTGTCTTTTTTCTTTAGCAAGTATTTAACCAAAGTATTCATTTTTCTTTTTGTAACAGAGCCCGACAGAGAAAATCTCTTTATTGTTCAGTTAGCCAGTTTGTGTGTGAGGGGCTAAGTTAAAAGGGAACTTTCATATTTCAATCTGTGTGTTAATGCTTTGATTCATTACTGGTTATGTCTTGTTTTATTTTAAAAACTGATAATTTTGTTGTTTGTTAAAGAAAACTGGTTGATATATTTTATTCTGGGATATAATAGAGTCCATGATTGATCGTATTGGTAACAGGGTAAAAAATTTAAATCTACATTGTAACCTGTGGAGAAGTGGAACTAGAATAAACAGTGCACTCCTCCCACCTCAGTCATAACAATAAGGGATGGGTTTCTGGAGCAGTATGTTGAAGAACCAACTAGAGATCAGGCTATTTTAGATTTAATATTATGTAATGAGAAAGAGCTATTTAATAACCTTGCAGTAAATGAGCCATTAGGAAATAGTGACCACAATATGATAGAATTGACATTAATTTTGAAAGAGATAAAGTTCATTCTGAAACTAGGGTCTTAAATCTGTACAAAGAAAACTATGAAGGTATGTGGGGCAAGTTGGCTATGGTGGATTGAGAAAATACACTAAAGGATTTGATGGTAGACAGGCAGTGGCTAGTGCTTAAATATTTATAGTAGTACACAGTTTACAACAAATATGCATTCCTCTAAGACACAAAAGCCCAACAAGAAAGGTGAACCAACCGTGGCTAACAAAAGAAGTTAAAGATTGCATTAGGTTAAAGGAAGTGGCTTATAAGGTCACCAGAAAAAGTGGTGAGCCCGAGGATTGGGAGCAATTTAGAATCCAACAAAGGAGGACCAAGAAACTGATAAACAAAGGGAAAAGAGATTATGAAAGCAAACTAGCTAGAAACATAAAGGCGGACTGTAAAAGCTTCTTTAGGTATGTGAAAAGGAAAAACTTAGCAAGGGCGAATGTGGATCCACTGCAGGTGAAGACAGGAGAGTTTGTGGTGGAGAATGAGGAAATGGCGAAGAGACTAAACAATTACTTTGCATCTGTCTTCACGGAGGAAGACATAAAAAATCTCAAAGAAATACTAGGGAAACAAGGGACTTGTAAAAATGAGGAACTGAAAGAAATCATCAATAAAGAGGTAGTAGTTGAAAAATTAATTGGATTGAGAGTTGATAAATCCCTCGACCAGATCAGCTACATCCCAGAGAAGGAGGTGGCTATAGGGATAGTGGATGCATTCGTGGTTATCTTTCAAAATTCTACATATTCTGGAAGGGTTCCTGTAGACTGGAAAGTAATAAATGTGACCCCACTATTTAAGAAGGGAGTGAGAGAGAAAACGGAGAACTATAGACCACTTAGTTTGACCTCAGTAGTAGGGAAAATGTTCGAATCTATTATAAAGAGATAACTGGACACTTGGAAAATAATATGATTGCACATGGATTTATGAAAGGGAAATCATGTTTGACAAACCTGTTGCAATTTTTTTGAGGATGTTGCTTGAGCATAGATAATGGAGAACCAGTGGATGTGGTGTATTTGGATTTTCAGAAGGTTGGGAAGTGTTGATGTCCAAATGGACCTGGGTGTCCTTGTTCATGAGTCGCTAAAAGCTAGTATGCAGGTGCAGAAAGCAAATGGTGCTTTTGCCTTCATTGCAAGGGGATTTGACTGCAGGAGTAAAGATGTCTTGCTGCAGTTGTATAAAGCCTTGGCGAGACCGCATCTACAAGAAAACAAGAAATAGGAGCAGAAGTAGACCATATGGTCCATCGAGCCTGCTCCGTCATTCAAAACAATCATGGCTGACCTTAGGATTCAACTCCACTTTCCTGCCCGCTCGCCATACCCCTTGATTCCCTGAGAGACTAAAAATCTGTCTATCCCAGCCTTAAAAGTATTCATCCACAACCCTCTGGGGTAGAGTATTCCAAAGATTCACAACCCCTTGCTCCAAGTAATTTCTCCTCATCTCAGTCCTAAATAATCAGCCTCTTGTCCTGAGACTGTGCCCCCATGTTTTAGATTCCCCAGCCAGTGGAAATAATGTGTCAGTGTTTACCCTATACAACTCCTTTTGAATCTTCTATGTTTCAATGAGATCACCTCTCATTCTTCTAAACTCAAGAGAATACAGGCCCAATTTACTGAGTCTCTCATCATAGGACAACCCCCTCATCCCAGGGACCAATCAAGTGAACTTTTGCTGCACTGCCTCCAATGCAAGCATATTGTTTCTTAAATGTGGAGACCAAAACAGCACATGGTATTCCAAATGTGGTCTCATCAAAACACTGTACAATTGTAGCACGACTTCCTTATTCCTGTCCTCCAATCCTCTTGCAATAAAAGCCAACATGCTATTTGCCTTCCTAATTGCTTGTTGTACCTGCATGTTAACTTGTAACTTGCAACCTTCTCAAGGGCAATTAGGGATGGGCAATAAATGCTGGCCTGGCCAGCGATGCCCACATCCCATGAATGAATAAAAAAAAACAAGTACACCCAAGACTCTTTGAACATTGACACTTACAAGTTGAACTCCTTTTAAAAAATATTCTGCTTTTCTATTCATGTGACTGAAGTGCATAACTTTACACTTCCCTACATTTTACTCCATCTGCCATCTTGTTGCCCACTCACTTAACCTGTCCATGTGTCTTTGCAGCCTCTCTGTGTCCTCCTTACAGCTAACCTTTCTACCTACCCTTGAACCAGCAAACTTTGATGCATTACTCTGTCTCTTCATCTAAGTCAATATAGATTGTAAATAGCTGAGGCCCCAGATCTTTGCAGCACTCCACCATTTACTGCCTGCCAACTTGAAAATGCCCATTTATGCCCACTCATTGGTTAACAGACAGGAAGCAATCATCTATCCATGAAGTACCCTGGAGTATTGTGCACAGTTTTGGTCTTCTTATCTAAGGAAGGATATACTTGCCATAGAGGGAGTGCAACAGGGGTGGCGGTATTGTCTTATGAGAAGAGATTGTAGAAACTGAGCCTGTATTCTCTAGAGTTACAAAGAATGAAAGGTGATCTCATTGAAACTTACAAAATTCTTACAGAGCGTGACAGGGTAGATGTGAATAGAATGTTTCTTCTGGCTGGTGAGTCTAAAACAAAATTCTCAGAATAAGGGGCAGGCCAACTAAAACTGAGATGGGGAGGAATTTTACTCAGAGGATGGAGAATCTGTGGAATTCTCTACTTCAGAGGGCTGTGGAAGCTCAATCATTGAGCATGTTCAAGACAGAAATCAATAGATTTCTGGATACTAATGACATTAAAGGATATGGGATGGTGGGGAAAAATGGCGCAGAAGTAGGTGATCAGTCATGATCTTTCTGATTGGATGAGCAGGCTCAATGGGCAAAATGGCCTACACCTGCTCCTATTTCCTATGATCCTTTGAATGGTACCAGGGCTGAGGAAGTTCAGTTATGTGGAGAAGCTGGAATTGTTCTCCTTAGAGCAGAGAAGGCCAAGAGATTTGATGGAGGTGTTCAAAATCATTAACAGTTTACAGAAGAAACTATTTCAACTGGGATAAAGGTCAGGACCCAGAGGACGCAAGCTTTAAGCTAATTGGCAGAACAGCTAGAGTTGAGAATTTTTTTTAAACAAAGTGACTCCTGACAACACAGCCAAGCACCGCAATCATGTTCGATTTCTTCCTGCCAGTGTGATGCTGTGCACGTGCAGCCAACATCAGCACCTGGCTTGCCAGGACTAATTCGCTCATGTGCTCTAAAACGTCATTGCATGCTACAATGGGCCACTTGCTCCCCGCTGCCTTCCCTCAGCCAATTGCTCTCGTCGCTTTCCCCCCCCCTCGGCTGGTCACTCATCGCCACCTTCCATGAGCCATTCGCAACTCCACCCAGACGCTCATTGCGTGCCTCGCCACTTCCCCCTCGGCCACTCGCTCCCACCCTCGCCGCTTCCCCCCACGGTCGCTTTTTGCAGGTCTTGCTGCTTCCCCCATCAGCACTTGCATCTGTCCTCGTTGCTTCGCCCGATCAGTCCCCGCCACGTCGCCCAAAGCAGCGGTGCGAGGGGGGGCAACAAACATGCCGCCGAAGCAGCAGAGGGGATGATGGGGCAACGCGGGAGCCAGTGGCCAAGAGTGGGAAGTGGCGAAGCCTGGAGTGACCAGCCATTGGGGGGTGGGGGGCATGGAAAGAGAGAATCAGAGAGCGAGTGGCCAAGGTGGGGAAGCAGCGAGGGTGGAAGCGAGCAGCTGAGAGAATGCAGCACCTAAGTGCTAAGCGAATGGCTGGGGGGGGTGAAGAAGCTATGAGCAAACACGCAAGAGGGAATGGCGAAAAGAAGTGCAATGGCTTCTCAGTCATACAGCATCGAAACAGGCCGTTCGGCCCACCGCGTCTATGCCAACCATAATGCCTATCTATACTAATCCCACCTGCCTGCATTAATTCCATATCCCTCTATGCCTTGCTCATTCAAGTACCTTTCCAGATGCCTCTTAAATGTCACTACTGTTCCTGCCTCCCCCACCTCCGCAGGCAGCTCATTCCAGATACCCATTACTCTTTGTGAAAAATTTACCCCTTTGATTCCCTTTAGACCTCCTCCCTCTCACCTTAAATTTATGCTCTCTAGTTTTAGTCACCCCTACCATGGGAAACAGACTCTGGCTATCTACATTATCTATGTCTCTCATAATTTTATATACCTCTATCATGTTCCCTCTCAGCTTCCTTTACTCCATAGAAAACAGACCCAGCCTATCCAATCTCTCTTTTTAACTAAAGCCCTCCAAACCAGGCAACATCCTTGTGAATCTTTTCTGCACCCTCTCTAGCTTAATCACATCTTTCCTGTAGTGCGGCGACCAGAACTGCACACAGTACTCCAAATGCGGCCTCACCAACGTTATGTTCAACTTCTATCTGAATTGTAGCCCAGAATCCATTTGCACTGCTGCAATTGTGCAAGAGAATGTATCTACAATCCACACAAATCCATTTATGGAGAGGCGGTGCCGTAGTGGTAACCCAGAGACACAGGGTATTGCTCTGGGGACATGAGTTCAAATCCCATTACAGCAGAAGGTGGAATTTGAATTCAATTAATAAGTCTGGAATTAAAAAGCTAGTCTAATGATGGCCGTGAAACCATTGTTGATTGTTGTAAAAACCAATCTGATTCACTAATGTCCTTTAGGGAAGGAAATCTGCTGTCCTTACCTGGTCTGGCCTACATGTGACTCCAGACCCACAGCAATGTGGTTGACTCTTATATGCCCTCTGCAATGGCCTAGCAAGCCACTCAGTTGTATCTAGCCCCTACCACTGTAGGTGTATCTACCCCACATGGACCACAGCAGTTCAAAAAAGCAGCTCACCACCACCTTCTCAAGGACAATTAGGGATAGGCAATAAATGCTGGCCTAGCCAGCCACTCCAGGCACTGCTTCACAAACCACTGACCACCTCCAGGCGCGTATCCATTGTCTCTCGAGATAAGGAGGCCCAAAAGAAAAGCCAGCAATGCCTGCATCCTATGAATGAATAAACATTTTTTTTCCAAAACCAATGTTAAGAATAAGCACCAAAGAACGAATTGAAAGATGCCTTTCAATGAGATTATTTGGTTCTGTACTAGTTCAGGTACTGTTGGGGTGGGATTGAAGCAGTGATTGCAGCCACAGTGGAGATTTGGAGCTAAGGCTACATTTACTTTAATGACAAATTGAGTAGCACCGTCTTTATTACTGGCAGCTCAAGACATCACTGACAGTGACATTTGGGTGGATGAGGCTGCACTTGCACACGTACTATGTAACCTAGTGGCTGTGTTGTCAGCAAATAAAAGTTGTGATTTGGAATACACACCCTGAAACACGAGTGGAAGCAGATTCAGTAAATGGACTGGAGTTCTGCAATCGATCTCCATTTAGGTAATATGCTTCTGTTTATTCATCCTGGCAAAATGGATTTCACATTTTCCCACATTATACTCCATTTGCCAGATCTCTGCCCACTCACAACCCAGCTATGTCCTTTTGTAGCCCCATGGCCTTTCCACAACTCACTTTCCTACATATTTTTGTATCATCAGCAAATTTAGCAACCATTCAAGTCATTGATGTGTAAATAGTTGAGGCCCCCACCACTGATCCCTATGGTACTCCAGTAATTCATTTGCCAACCCCCCACAAAAAAAAACAATTCTCTGCTTCGTTAGCATGGATAAAGGATTGGTTGGCTAATATATTACCCACTACACCACATGCTCTTATCTTGCTTAGTAAGCTTTGATGTGGCACCTTGCCAACTGCCTTCAGGAAATCCAAGTACATATGCACAGGTTCCCCTTTAGCCACATTATTGTTTTTTGATAAAACAATAATCAAACAATGTTCATTTCATTGGAAAATACTACCATGAGCTGAATGGTCAAGGAAACAGACTCCAGTGCAGTTCTGCATTTCTTTCCCTCACCATTCTAAATTGTTGTTATTCTCCACCAGCCTGCTGCAGATTCCACTTTACAGCAAGGCTGCTTTGTAACTAGAATACCAATAAAAGGGTAATTTTCATTTAATTACTTACAACACTAACTGTTCAGGTCTTAAATTGCAAAACTGGTAATTATTTAAATGTTACAGAATGTGCCAGGACAAATGGGTTATTTGCCAAAAATCTTTATTATCTACAATGCTTCAGGTATTAAGTCCAGTTTATTCATTACAAAAGCAAGATGCATACATCAGTGAATTATAAAATTACACTGCCATAACAAAGTGCAAATCAATGCTTAGAATCAACTTTTATAGCCCACCACGCAGTCGCAAGACCAAGTGCAAGGTCGATTCTTTCTGGATGTTGTAGTCAGACAGGGTTCGCCCTTCTTCCAGCTGCTTCCCAGCAAAGATCAGACGCTGCTGGTCAGGAGGAATACCTTCCTTGTCCTGAATCTTGGCCTTGACATTCTCTATTGTGTCACTTGGCTCAACTTCAAGGGTAATGGTCTTACCAGTCAGGGTCTTCACAAAGATCTGCATCCCACCACGCAGGCGCAAGACCAAGTGCAAGGTCGATTCTTTCTGAATGTTGTAGTCAGACAGGGTTCGCCCTTCTTCCAGCTGCTTCCCAGCAAAGATCAGACGCTGCTGGTCAGGAGGAATACCTTCCTTGTCCTGAATCTTGGCCTTGACATTCTCTATTGTGTCACTTGGCTCAACTTCAAGGGTAATCGTCTTACCAGTCAGGGTCTTCACAAAGATCTGCATCCCACCACGCAGGCGCAAGACCAAGTGCAAGGTCGATTCTTTCTGAATGTTGTAGTCAGACAGGGTTCGCCCTTCTTCCAGCTGCTTCCCAGCAAAGATCAGACGCTGCTGGTCAGGAGGAATACCTTCCTTGTCCTGAATCTTGGCCTTGACATTCTCTATTGTGTCACTTGGCTCAACTTCAAGGGTAATGGTCTTACCAGTCAGGGTCTTCACAAAGATCTGCATCCCACCACGCAGGCGCAAGACCAAGTGCAAGGTCGATTCTTTCTGGATGTTGTAGTCAGACAGGGTTCGCCCATCTTCCAGCTGCTTCCCAGCAAAGATCAGACGCTGCTGGTCAGGAGGAATACCTTCCTTGTCCTGAATCTTGGCCTTGACATTCTCTATTGTGTCACTTGGCTCAACTTCAAGGGTAATGGTCTTACCAGTCAGGGTCTTCACAAAGATCTGCATCCCACCACGCAGTCGCAAGACCAAGTGCAAGGTCGATTCTTTCTGAATGTTGTAGTCAGACAGGGTTCGCCCATCTTCCAGCTGCTTCCCAGCAAAGATCAGACGCTGCTGGTCAGGAGGAATACCTTCCTTGTCCTGAATCTTGGCCTTGACATTCTCTATTGTGTCACTTGGCTCAACTTCAAGGGTAATGGTCTTACCAGTCAGGGTCTTCACAAAGATCTGCATCCCACCACGCAGGCGCAAGACCAAGTGCAAGGTCGATTCTTTCTGGATGTTGTAGTCAGACAGGGTTCGCCCATCTTCCAGCTGCTTCCCAGCAAAGATCAGACGCTGCTGGTCAGGAGGAATACCTTCCTTGTCCTGAATCTTGGCCTTGACATTCTCTATTGTGTCACTTGGCTCAACTTCAAGGGTAATGGTCTTACCAGTCAGGGTCTTCACAAAGATCTGCATCCCACCACGCAGTCGCAAGACCAAGTGCAAGGTCGATTCTTTCTGAATGTTGTAGTCAGACAGGGTTCGCCCATCTTCCAGCTGCTTCCCAGCAAAGATCAGACGCTGCTGGTCAGGAGGAATACCTTCCTTGTCCTGAATCTTGGCCTTGACATTCTCTATTGTGTCACTTGGCTCAACTTCAAGGGTAATGGTCTTACCAGTCAGGGTCTTCACAAAGATCTGCATCCCACCACGCAGGCGCAAGACCAAGTGCAAGGTCGATTCTTTCTGGATGTTGTAGTCAGACAGGGTTCGCCCATCTTCCAGCTGCTTCCCAGCAAAGATCAGACGCTGCTGGTCAGGAGGAATACCTTCCTTGTCCTGAATCTTGGCCTTGACATTCTCTATTGTGTCACTTGGCTCAACTTCAAGGGTAATGGTCTTACCAGTCAGGGTCTTCACAAAGATCTGCATTCTGATCTGAAAGAAAACGTAACTTTAGCCATTAACCATTTCCTAATGAGCAGCCAAAGAATTTAAATTAAACAAAAGCCTATTGTATAACAAGCACTCGTTTTCCAGCCCACGATTACTAGAAGCTTCGCAGTTATTAAGATATGAGTAACAGGACGTCTGCCAGCCCATAATAAAAGGCAAATCGTCGAGATGCCGCGGATAAGGCCCAGTACCTGTAATTCGGGTATTAACTGCCGGCTGACCTACACAACAACTCTCCACCTCCAATCCAGCGCAATCGGTATAACACAACCGCCGCTCGCGCTGCTTTTTATAGGCGAGCAAACCACTCCCTGTTATCCACTCCCAGTTTGTTCCTTCCGCACTAAAAATAGTATTATTTTTTCTTGCGTAGAGAATTTTAGCTCTACCGCACCGATGTTGTGGTATATTGGACTGAGATATTTGATTATATACAAGACTGAGCTTTCAAAATTATACGATATTTATCACGAACCTTCAGACGCGCATTGATTTGCAAATGCTTAGCGGTCGGTGAGGCGACCTCCCGTAAAGTGCCCGCCCACCTGATCAGTGATTGGATATGTTCCTGTTTACTAATTTTGTGATTGGCTGACGGTTAGTCATACGGCATAATTGCTGTCAATCAAAACTGTTTTTGGCCAATCAGTAAGCGCCGCGTCCTCCTTGCGTCATCGCCGCAGCGCATGATCACCGCGTGAGCCGGCACCTGAGGCAATGAGTCAGCAGTGGGGGAGGGGGGGTGATGAGTGAGCCGGGGGGGGGGAAGGGAACGACACGGTTCATGGCTTTTAGCGAAGGGGGAGAGAGAATGGAGGCTTTGTTTTTATGGTACAGTCTGTGTTGGTGTAGTTGGTTTCGGTTCCCAGGTTAGGGAGGGGAAATGAAACTCCGAGTCTTAGTGCTGGTTTGAGGAGGGGAAATGACATTAACAAAAGATGTTTTGAATCTTACATTCAGGGTGACCCTGAAGGCCCATAATCTACATCAGACTTGATCACTGTGAACCTAATATTATGTCAGTTTTTAAGCTAGAGGCAGGTGTCAAATAGCAGATCAGAATTTGAAGAAGGTATTTAAATGCCCCACCCCCACCTCACTTGTTTATAATCTGTGACTTTTCTAATATTTGTCAGTTCCGAAGAAGGGTCACTGACCCGAAACGTTAACTCTGCTTCTCTTTCCACAGATGCTGCCAGACCTGCTGAGTGAATCCAGCATTTCTTGTTTTTGTTTCAGATTTCCAGCATCCGCAGTATTTTGCTTTTATTTAAATTTCACTCCTTGAATAAGTCTGTTTTCTGATTATATGAAGGATTTATGCTCAGTTAAGTGGGGATGTGGCTGTCTTCTGTGCCATTACTCTGATTGATTGTATGAATTACTATTTTAGCAGTTGAGGCACTGTGGGGAGGGGGGTAATTCATGGAATTATGTATTTGTTGGATTGGTAGAAATAGCAGTTTCAGGACTGGAGTCATAGACATTTATGGCACAGAAGGAGCCCATTTGGCACAAAGAACATTGAATCCAGGCTGGCTTTCTACAGAGCTATGTAGTCAGTCCGACTTGCCAGTTCAACCCTGGAGCCCTGCAAGTTTATTTCTGTCATGTGGCCATCCAATAACGTCTTGAAGTCATTGATCGTCTCTGCCTCCACCACCCTTATGGGCAGTGAGTAACAGGTCATTACTGCCCACTGTGTTTTTTTTTAAAAAAATGCTTCCTCATATTTTCCCTGCATCTTTTGCCCAGAGTTTTCAATTTGTGTCTCCTAGTCCTTGTACCATTTACTAAGGGGAACAACTTTTCCTTGTCAAACTTATCTAAGCCTGTCATAATCTTGTACACTTCTATTAAATCTCCCCTTGTTCTAAGGAGAACAAACCCAGCTTTTCCGGCCTAACCTTGTAACTAAAATCTGCCATCCCTGGAACCATTCTGGTAATCTCTGCACCCTCTCAAGCACCCTCACATCCTTCTGAAGTGTGGTGACCAGAACTGGTTGCTGTACTCCAGTTGAGGTCTAACCAGAGCTTTATGGAGGTTAGGAACATAACAGCAGGAGTAGGCCATTCAGCCTATCGAACCTGCTCCACCATTCAATACGATCATGGCTGATCATCCACACTATCCCCATATCCGTTCATGTTATTGATATTAAGAAACCTGACTCTTATTTAAACATATTCAGTGACTGAGCCTCTACAGCCCTCTGGGGTAGAGAATTCCAAAGATTCACAACTCTGAGTAAAGAAATTTCTCCTCATCTGAGTCTGAAGTGGCTTCCCCTTTATTTTGAAATTGTGTCCCTCTGTTCCAGACTCTAGGATCTTAACTGCACCGACCCTGTATATTCCTTTAAGTATTTTGCAGGTTTCAATGAGATCACTTCTCATTCTTAGAAACTCCAGAGCAGGCTTGTCCAACCTTTTCGCATGGGCGGGGAAACACATTACAATTTTTATCTTATATGGGGGACGTTGAGACCATTTTGGAAAGGTAAAGGCGTTAAAATTTATCTTAATATTAATTAAAACAACAAATATACATTTTTGTGCAGAAGCTATAAAGGAGATGACTAATTTATTGACTCACTTTCTGGTCACTCTCTCTGCGCCTGTGCCCCCCTCCTCTCTTTCTGCGCCGTCCCCCTCTCTGCACTCTCTGCACACCCCCCCTCTCTCTCCGCACACCCCCCCTCTCTCTCTCCGCACACCCCCCCTCTCTCTCTCCGCACACCCCCCCTCTCTCTCCGCACACCCCCCCTCTCTCTCCGCACACCCCCCCTCTCTCTCCGCACACCCCCCCTCTCTCTCCGCACACCCCCCCTCTCTCTCCGCACACCCCCCCTCTCTCTCCGCACACCCCCCCTCTCTCTCCGCACACCCCCCCTCTCTCTCCGCACACCCCCCCTCTCTCTCCGCACACCCCCCCTCTCTCTCCGCACACCCCCCCTCTCTCTCCGCACACCCCCCCTCTCTCTCCGCACACCCCCCCTCTCTCTCCGCACACCCCCCCTCTCTCTCCGCACACCCCCCCTCTCTCTCCGCACACCCCCCCTCTCTCTCCGCACACCCCCCCTCTCTCTCCGCACACCCCCCCTCTCTCTCCGCACACCCCCCCTCTCTCTCCGCACACCCCCCCTCTCTCCGCACACCCCCCCTCTCTCTCCGCACACCCCCCCTCTCTCTCCGCACACCCCCCCTCTCTCTCCGCACACCCCCCCTCTCTCTCCGCACACCCCCCCTCTCTCTCCGCACACCCCCCCTCTCTCTCCGCACACCCCCCCTCTCTCTCCGCACACCCCCCCTCTCTCTCCGCACACCCCCCCTCTATTTCCGCACACCCCCCCTCTCTCTCCGCACACCCCCCCTCTCTCTCCGCACACCCCCCCTCTCTCTCCGCACACCCCCCCTCTCTCTCCGCACACCCCCCCTCTCTCTCCGCACACCCCCCCTCTCTCTCCGCACACCCCCCCTCTCTCTCCGCACACCCCCCCTCTCTCTCCGCACACCCCCCCTCTCTCTCCGCACACCCCCCCTCTCTCTCCGCACACCCCCCCTCTCTCTCCGCACACCCCCCCTCTCTCTCCGCACACCCCCCCTCTCTCTCCGCACACCCCCCCTCTCTCTCCGCACACCCCCCCTCTCTCTCCGCACACCCCCCCTCTCTCTCCGCACACCCCCCCTCTCTCTCCGCACACCCCCCCTCTCTCTCCGCACACCCCCCCTCTCTCTCTCCGCACACCCCCCCTCTCTCTCTCCGCACACCCCCCCTCTCTCTCTCCGCACACCCCCCCTCTCTCTCTCCGCACACCCCCCCTCTCTCTCTCCGCACACCCCCCCTCTCTCTCTCTCCGCACACCCCCCCTCTCTCTCTCCGCACACCCCCCCTCTCTCTCCGCACACCCCCCCTCTCTCTCCGCACACCCCCCCTCTCTCTCCGCACACCCCCCCTCTCTCTCCGCACACCCCCCCTCTCTCTCCGCACACCCCCCCTCTCTCTCCGCACACCCCCCCTCTCTCTCCGCACACCCCCCCTCTCTCTCCGCACACCCCCCCTCTCTCTCCGCACACCCCCCCTCTCTCTCCGCACACCCCCCCTCTCTCTCCGCACACCCCCCCTCTCTCTCCGCACACCCCCCCTCTCTCTCCGCACACCCCCCCCTCTCTCTCCGCACACCCCCCCCTCTCTCTCCGCACACCCCCCCTCTCTCTCCGCACACCCCCCCTCTCTCTCCGCACACCCCCCCTCTCTCTCCGCACACCCCCCCTCTCTCTCCGCACACCCCCCCTATCTCTCCGCACACCCCCCCTCTCTCTCCGCACACCCCCCCTCTCTCTCCGCACACCCCCCCTCTCTCTCCGCACACCCCCCCTCTCTCTCCGCACACCCCCCCTCTCTCTCCGCACACCCCCCCTCTCTCTCCGCACACCCCTCCTCTCTCTCCGCACACCCCCCCTCTCTCTCCGCACACCCCCCTCTCTCTCCGCACACCCCCCCTCTCTCTCCGCACACCCCCCCCTCTCTCCGCACCCCCCCCTCTCTCTCCGCACCCCCCCCCTCTCTCTCCGCACCCCCCCCCCTCTCTCTCCGCACCCCCCCCCCTCTCTCCGCACACCCCCCCCTCTCTCCGCACACCCCCCCCTCTCTCCGCACACCCCCCCCTCTCTCCGCACACCCCCCCCTCTCTCCGCACACCCCCCCCTCTCTCCGCACACCCCCCCCTCTCTCCGCACACCCCCCCCCTCTCTCCGCACACCCCCCCCCTCTCTCCGCACACCCCCCCCCTCTCTCCGCACACCCCCCCCCTCTCTCCGCACACCCCCCCCCTCTCTCCGCACACCCCCCCCCTCTCTCCGCACACCCCCCCCCTCTCTCCGCACACCCCCCCTCTCTCTCCGCACACCCCCCCTCTCTCTCCGCACACCCCCCCCTCTCTCCGCACACCCCCCCCCTCTCTCCGCACACCCCCCCCCCTCTCTCCGCACACCCCCCCCCCTCTCTCCGCACACCCCCCCCCTCTCTCCGCACACCCCCCCCCTCTCTCCGCACACCCCCCCCCTCTCTCCGCACACCCCCCCCCTCTCTCCGCACACCCCCCCCCCTCTCTCCGCACACCCCCCCCCTCTCTCCGCACACCCCCCCCCTCTCTCCGCACACCCCCCCCCCTCTCCGCACACCCCCCCCCTCTCTCCGCACACCCCCCCCCTCTCTCCGCACCCCCCCCTCCCTCTCTCCGCACCCCCCCCTCCCTCTCTCCGCACACCCCCCCCCCTCTCTCCGCGCCCACCCCCCGCCAACCAGCAGACCCATTTACCCACCTCCAGCATTCTCCCTCCACCTGGACCCCTCCCTCTGGCCTATTACCCGCTCTTCATCTTTTCATTGAAAACTGTCGCGAGACATCAGCCATCTCAATTTCTTTGCTCCCCTGCTCACTCTAACCTGTCTCCTTCTGAACTTGCTGCATTCCATTCTCTCAGGTATAACCCTGACATTGTGATCAAACCTGCAGATATGGGTGGTGCTGTTGTCTGGTGTACCCATCTCTACCTTGCAGCAGCTGAGCGCCAACTCTCAGTTACTTCCTCCCTCCTCCTGGACCGTGACCCCACCACCGAACATCAAGGTACTGTCCACAGGACTGTCACTGACCTCATCTCCTCCAGAGATCTTCGCTCTACAGTTTCCAACCTCATAATCCCGCAACCCCAGACAGCCCACTTCTACCTCCTTCCTAAAATCTCCAAAAAGGACTGTCCTGAGAGACCCATTGTTTCAGCCTGTTCCTGCCCCACTGAGCTTATTTCTTCCTATCTTGACTCTGTCTTTTCTCCCCTGGTCCGGTCTCTTCCCACCTACATCCGTGACTCTTCTGACGCCCTACATCATTTTGACAATTTCTAGTTTCCTGTCCCTAACCGCCACCTCTTCAATTTGGACGTCCAATGCCTCTACATCTCCATCCCCCATCAGAATGGTTTGAGGGCTCTCCACTTTTTCCTTGAACCGAGATCCAACCAGACACATCCACCACCACCTTCCTCCGCCTGGCTGAACTAGTTTTCACATTGAACAGCTTCTCCTTCAACTCCACTCACTTCCTTCAAGCAAAGCAGCCAATGCCTCTCCCGTGGCGCTGCTGAACAAAAGAGCTGCTGGCCTCTAATTGGCTGGCAGCTCTTGGTGGGTGGACTTTCCGTTCCCAGGGTCTTGATCTCAGGAAAGGCTCACCGGTGGCCTCTGTGCCTGATTGGCTCTTGATGCCATCCCTCTCCAGCTCTGCAACCAGCAGCTGAGACCCCTGTCGGCTGCATAAAATTCCCCACAATGTGTGTAATCTGTAATATTAGGGCGGCGCAGTGTTTACTACCGCAGCCTCACAGCTCCAGGGACCTGGGTTCGATTCTGGGTACTGCCTGTGTGGAGTTTGCATGTTCGCCCTGTGACTGCGTGGGTTTTCGCCGGGTGCTCCGGTTTCCTCCCACAGCCAAAGACTTGAGGTGATAGGTAAATTGGCCGTTGTAAATTGCCCCTAGTGTAGGTAGGTGGTAGGGAATATGGGATTACTGTAGGGTTAGTATAAGTGGGTGGTTGTTGGTCGGCACAGACACAGTGGGCCGAAGGGCCTGTTTCAGTGCTGTATCTCTAAAATAAAATTTTTAAAAAAGTGTTGCTATAGGTACCCGCATGGGTCCTAGTTATGCCTGTCTCTTTGTGGGATATGTCGAACATTCCTTATTCCAGTCCTACTCAGGCCCCCTCCCCCAACTCTTTTTCCAGTACAGACTCGGTGGGCCGAAGGGCCTGTTTCAGTGCTGTATCACTAAAAACTAAACTAAACTACATTGATGTGCCATTTCCTGCTCCCGCCCCGAACTGGAAAACGTTATCAACTTTGCTTTCAATTTCCACCCTTCTCTCACCTTTACATGGTCCATCCCGACACTTCCCTTCTCTTCCTCGACTTCTCTGTCTCCATCTCTAGGGACTCTGTCTCCATCTCTAGGGATAGGCTGTCTACTAATATTCATTATAAGCCCACCGACTCCCACAGCTACCTTGAGTACACTTCTTCACACCCTGCCTCCTATAAGGACTCCATTCCATTCTCCCAGATTCTCTGTCTCCGACACATCTGCTCTGATGATGCTACCTTCCACGACAGTGCTTCTGATGCGTCTTCCTTTTTCCTCAACCCAGGATTCCCCCCCCCTCCCCCACTGTGGTTGACAGGGCCCTCAACTGTGTCTGACCTCCACATCCAAAGGATCATCCTCCTCCATTTCCGCCACGCCCAGCGTGATGCCACTACCAAACACATCTTCCCTTTCCCTCCCCTGTCAGCATGCCGAAGGGATCGTTCCCTCCGTGACACCCTGGTCCACTCCTCCATTACCCCTGACATCTCTGCACCTTCCCATGCAATCGCAGGGGGTGTAATACCTGCCCTTTTACCTCCTCTCTCCTCACTATCCAAGGCCTTAAACATTCCTTTCAGGTGAAGCAGCGATTTACTTGTACTACTTTCAATTTGGTATATTGTTCACAATGTGGTCTTCACTACATTGGGGAGACCAAACGCAGATTGGGTGACTGCTTTGCGGAACGCCTCCGCTCAGTCCGAAAGCATGACCCCGAGCTTCCTGTCGCTTGCCATTTCAACACACCCCCCTGCTCTCATGCCCACATCTCCGTCCTGGGATTGCTGCAGTGTTCCAGTGAACATGAGCGCAAGACCGAGGAACAGCATCTCATTTACCGATTAGGCGCACTACAGCCTGAACATTGAGTTCAATAATTTCAGAGCATGACTGCCACCCCCCCCCACTTTTTTATTTTTACTTTTCTTTTTTCTTATTTTATTTTAGTTAGTTTCATCATTTTTTTAACCATGTACCTGCCCATTTTTTTTTCATGTTAGTGCTTTTGGCCAGGGCTGTTCATTATTCTGTCATTTAACACCCTCTCTGCACTAACACATTGTCTTTCAGCACACCATTAACACCCCTTTGCCTTTGCTCCATGACCTTCCTGTCAGTTATTCTCTGTGACCCTCTGTCCTATCAACACCTTCCCTTTTGTTATCTTTTGCTCCACTCCCACTTTATTTGCTTAAAACCTATTACCTTTCTAACCTTTGCCAGTTCTGATGAAAGGTCAGTGACCTGAAATGTTAACTCTGGTTCTCTCTCTCCACAGATGTGGCCAGATCTGCTGAGTATTTCCAGCATTTTTTGTTTTTATTTCAGATTTCCAGCATCTGCAGTATTTTTCTTTTATTATATAACTGAAAACATTCGCTGGGTTGGAGGCCTGAGATTCAAACATGGCAATGTGGTGTTGCTGGAAACATGGGGACTGATTTGGGAGCAACACATTCAGTGACTCGAGAGGTTGGTGATAGGGTGGTTGTTTGTAAGGTGTTGCAGATGTGTTCTTTCAAAAGGGGTTGATGATGGTAGATTTTAAAGGGAAGGGGACAGTACTTGAGAAAAAGAAAGACTTGCACTTATAGAGCACTTTTCACGACCACCAGATGTCCCAAAGTGGTTTACAGCTAACTAAGTACTTTTGAAGTGTAGCCACTGTTGTAACATAGGAATTGCAGCAGCCAATTTGCACACAGCAAAATCCCACAAACTGCAATAAGATAATGTGCAAATAATCAGTTTTAGTGTTGATTGAGGGATAGAAATTGGCCAGGTCACTGGGAACTCTCCTGCTCTTCTTCGAATTATTGCCATGGGATCTTCTTACCTCCACCTGAGAGGGTAGACGGGGACCTAGTTAACGTCTTGGCCAAAAGACACCATCCCTGACAGTGCAGCACTCCGTCAGTACTGCACTGGAGTGTCAACCTAGATTTGTGCACTCAATTCCTGGAGTGGGACTTGAACCCATAACCTCTGACTTCGTGGTGGAATGCTACCAACTGAGCCATGGCTGAGAGGGAACCATTTAAAAAAAATTTTTTATTTAGAGATACAGCACTGAAACAGGCCCTTCGGCCCACTGAGTCTATGCCGACTAACAACCACCCATTTATACTAACCCTACAGTAATCCCATATTCCCTACCACCTACCTACACTAGGGGCAATTTACCATGACCAATTTACCTATCAACCTGCAAGTCTTTGGCTGTGGGAGGAAACCGGAGCAGCCGGCGGAAACCCACGCAGTCACAGGGAGAACTTGCAAACTCCGCACAGGCAGTACCCAGAATAGAACGCGGGTCCCTGGAGCTGTGAGGCTGCGGTGCTAACCACTGCGCCGCCCACTTATATGACAGCTAGCATGAAGATTGGAGAGAGAAGGTGGGTGGTCAGCTATTTCTTGGGAATGGGTTCAGGAAGTAGGAAGTGGGTCTTCTTGACAAGATGAGCTTGGTGAGATGGGAGAAACTGGAGAAAGAGTAGGGCGGGGGAGGGAGATCTTTTTATGGTGCAGGTGTCATAGAGACACAGTGAGAGCCACAAGGGCACAGAAAACAATGGATACACAAGGCTGAAGAGAGATGTAAAAGATGCATAATATACTGACAAAGACCCACAGACATGGGAACAGTGAGAAGCACACTCAGGAAAACAGAGCGGTACAGACAGAATGGGGGAGAGGGAGCAAGAGAAATGCACACATGAGAACGGAGCTCCACAGAAACACGGTGGTGAGTGTAGACAGAGCCACAGAAACTTGGGTGTGGGTGGGGGACAGGCAGAGAGCGAGCCACAGAAACACTGGGGTGGGTGGGAGGGGGATAGACCGAGAGAGAGAGCCAGAGAAATATAGGGTGGGGGGAGACAAAGAGCCACAGAAATGTGGGAGGAGGACAGACAGCCACAAAAACGTGGGGGGTGGGGGAACAGAAAGAGCTACAGAAATAGAGGGTGGGGAGGTGGTGGGAGACAGAGAGCCAAGGTAACACGGTGGGGGGTGTGGCTGGCGTTGGGGGTCAGAAGAGAGCCACTGAAACACGGTGTGAGAGACGGGAGACAGAGAGAGCGCCACAAACATGGGGGGAGGCTCGGTGGGAGACAGAGCCACAAAAACACGAGGGACGAGGGTTGTGGGACAGAGAGCCAGAGAAACGCGGGGAGAGTGGGGTTCAGAGAGAGAGCCACAAACCTGGCGGGTGTGGCGTGTGGTGAACAGAGAGGTCGCACTGCAGAAAGACAGGAGAAAAGGGCGAGGGATAGAGAGAGACATGGGAGACAGAAGTATTTGGTTATTTCACTAAAGTGGATCTACGAGGGAACTGCACACACAGGCTCATGTACATGGTTGGAAGCTAACATCATTTTGTTAAGGTCCTGGTGTTTGCTTCAACAAATGTTAAGAATGCCCATTTCTGTTTAAGCAGGAGAAATCAGTTTCTAGAAATTGCCTATCTATAAGCATCCTATAAAATACTTCCCATTGATAACTGGGAGATGTCATCTTGTTTATATAAATGTTAATTTCTAGAAACTAGATCTTTTTGATTTAAAGGGATTTTAAAAGTTGGTATCAGTCTAGATTCTGATTTAATCTCACTGACATTCCAATCAAGACATAAACAAAACGCCAAGGACACTCCCTTAAATTGTTTGGGATGTGGTATGGTTGCCATGGATAATCTATTATGATTGCATTGATAATCTGCCAGAAATACATAATACATTGAGGTGTTTGTGTCTGAACACAGATATGAGGCACAACACAGTCACTTCTCATGTTGTGCAGCAACCAGAAAAACTGGAATCGAAACGTGTTGTCTCCGTTCTGGAATGTATGGTGATACTGCCCTTGTTATTGAAGCTTTGTATATTTGAGAAATGTTTTGTTTCATAGTTAGATGGAACTTTGACCAAAGGAAGCTGCCAGACCATCATCAGATACAGCAGGTGATTAGAAAGGCACTTGTTTATTGCAAGGGGAATGGAATATAGAAGTAGGGATCCTTTTTGAATGTTACTATTGAATTTGCTTCCATCGTCTTTATAAACAGTGCATTCTGAATCATCACAACTCGCATTAAAAAAAATTTCATCTTACTGCTGGTTCTTTTGCCAATTATCTAGGTGTGGTGGTTGTGACCCTCCTGCCACATTAAACAGTCTCTCCTTATTTATTCTACCAAAACCCCTCATAACTTTGAACACCAATGTAAGGTCATCAACCTCAATCATTTACTTTTGTTTCTGCACAGATACTGCCTGATCTTCTGAGTGTTTCCAGCATTTTGTGTTTTTTTTTCTCTTCTCTTGACCTTCTCTGCTGTGAGAACAATTTGAGCTTCTGTCAAATCTCCAAACTATCCTCCTCACTTCACTGCATTTCTGCCATCTGCAAACTTTGAAATTATGTCATTAATATGCATCATGTTTACATTACTATAGACCTTGGGCTTTTAAGCCATGTTGCTATTGAGCAAGGATTGCGATATGCTGAATTTTCACTCTCCTGGCTAGTTAAAAACTGACCTTAGTTCAAAGGCAAACTGATCTTACAACAGAGTGAATGCCAGTAATATATCACAACATAGGCTGCTTTTACAATGGCCCTAATTTAAGGGATTTGCATTCAAAGGGCTAACACTCAGCACTCATATTTCTAAATCTGGCTCTCTTAAATCTGTGGCAAGCTCACAGATGCAGTTTTCTTGTGGATCTCAAGACAGCTGGGACAAGGAACCAAATCATGGATGCTAGTCCAGAGTGCAAATTAGAGGACAATTTGAAGCAATGTTTGCTGTGATTTGGAGTACATTCAGATTGTGTAAAATACATAGTGTAAACCGTGCTTTAGATTGCGTAAAATATGTAGTGTAAACCGTGCTACTGACTGCTGTTCAACAAATGAATATTGGACAGCTACTGACTGAGAAACCCTCAGGGCCTCCTACTAGTTTTGGAGTCAGTTTTGTGGGTTAAAGTTTAAGGTAGTTATGAATCAACAGGAAGAACGGCAACTCATGCAGTGCCTTGAATGCCTTGTCATTGTGAACAAGCAACTTGTTTTCAGATTGCACTGATAGATGCTAAGTTTTTGGGAGTTATGCCAACTGTCCTTGCAACCCATGTCAATACCAGCCCCTTAAACAAACATTTTGTTTCTTTTGTCAGAATATTCTTTTATATGTCCAATATAAGGGTAGATGTAACAAGATTCAACAAACAGAACCCTGTTGCTGCTGGACTTCAGCTATTTGGAATATATTCAATACTGCCATGTGGATTCCTCAGCAGAAGAATATTTACTGTCCCACCATGTTACAGGCTATAAAGTGATAAGACATGCAAGTGCAAATATTCAGTGAAATCAAGGTATTTACAATAATTAGCTAAGTGTTATCTATGTCAAAACGATAAAAATGTTTCTTTTCACTCAATATAAAATTGGTCCCTGAGGCATGAACCCTCACTGCTTATATGATAATGACTACCACAGTGAGTTGCAATATACATTCAGGTTGGTAGTTACTTTTGATGTTTTGCCAACACGACTGCATCTGCTATTTACATACATCTTTCAGCTGTGTGTACCTGACCAAACTGATCAAGTACAACAGCTAAGTGTAAAAAGTGGCAGAATGCATCTAAAATTATCCTTTTTGCATCCCAGACTGTAAATTAAAATCAATAGTTTGTGGGATTTGGGTGAGGCTGGCAAGACCATGTTTTTATTGCCAATCCTTGGGTACATTGAATGGTGAGGAGGATGGGACTTCTGGTTTAGTGGTTGTTTTATAACTGACTTTTTCGGCCATGCTGGAGGGCACGCAGTGTGGGACTGGACATGTCGTGGTCAGTTCCTCCTGAGTTATGCTTCTAGTCACTTTCTTTTTTGGCACCAGCCCATAAGTGATGAGATCTATTGAATTCAGTTCACACCTTGCATGGTAGAATGTAAACTCGCAACCTCTTGGTTGCCAGTCCAGTGCCTAAACCATTAATTTACCATATCTGTACAAGTACAAAGTGTACGGTTACAGCTTGCTAAAATAGCTATCAGTAACCTAATATTCTATGCACAGCGACCAGTGCAAAAAATTATAAATAATGGAACAGACAAAACTTGCCTATAAGGGTGAGGGAAGTAAACCTGCAAGGTTACAGGGATAGAACGGGGGAATGGGACTGATTGGATTGCACTACAGAGAGCAGGCATAGATTCGATGGTCTGAAAGGCCTCCTTTTGAGCTGTAATGACTCTATGACCCTTTTTATGCCAAAATGCTTCACTTTTGTTGAAAGCATGTCATGTGATATCTCCTCCCTCAGTAATTAACCATATTTTCTGAGTGCCATGAGATGCTGTTGTCTTTTGTATTTTTCTAAGTTGATAAAATTTATAAAATCAGTGTTGAAGTGTAGCTCCAATTGAGTCATGGAAATTTGAGCACAGGATGCCAGTCAGCCCATCAACTGGGATGCTCGCTTTTCACATGGAGCTACCTGCTCTAATTCAATTTCCTGTCCTTTTCCATATGCTTTTATGTTCCTTTTCAAATATCTATCCAATTCCATTTTAAATGGTGTTGAAACCTCAAATGTTCTTTATGTCCATTTTCCTCTAAAAATATTGAAAATCTCCACCAATTCTTCATGTCAGAAATAAGAGATTCTCTCAGATTCAGTGTCATTGGCCACTCCCGTAAGCAGATCCCAAGATGTTTATGATTAGGGGTTTACCTGACTGCCCATATCTAATCATACACTTGCATGACCCCGGATCATAAAAATTAAATCTAACATTATATAAATGGATGTGGATTACCCTAGTATAGTGGTTATGTTTACTGGATTAGTATAGTAATCCAGAGACCTGGACTAGTGATCCAGAGACGTGAATTCAAATCCCACCCTGGCAGCTGGGGCATTTAAATTCAGTTGAGTAAATAAATCTGGAATATAATAAGGCTAGTATCAGTAATGGTGACCATGAAAATACCAGATTGTCGTTAAAAACCCATCTGATTCACTGATATCCTTTAGGGAAGGAAATCTGCCATCCTCACTTGGTCTGGCCTATGTGTGTCTCCAGACCCACAGCAATGTGGTTGGCTGTTAACTGCTCTTAACCAATGACCAGCCAGCAACAGCCACATCCCCTGAATGAATGAAAAAAAAATTATAATATGCATTGCGCCCCATATTCATACCTTCTCTCTTCTGGAAGATTAGAACATAGAACATAGAAAAATACAGCACAGAACAGGCCCTTCGGCCCACGATGTTGTGCCGATCCTTTGTCCTCTGTCAAGGACAATTTAATCTATACCCCATCATTCTCCTTTATCCATATACCTATCTAAAAGCCGTTTGAAAGTCCCTAAAGTTTCTGACTCAACAACTTCCCCTGGCAAGGCATTCCATGCCCCGACCACTCTCTGGGTAAAGAACCTTCCCCTGACATCCCCCTTATATCTCCCACCCTTCACTTTAAATTTATGACCCCTTGTAACGCTTTGCTCCACCCGGGGAAAAAGTTTCTGACTGTCTACCCTATCTATTCCCCTGATCATCTTATAAACCTCTATCATGTCACCCCTCATCCTTCTCCGTTCTAATGAGAAGAGGCCTAGAATGTTCAGCCTTTCCTCGTAAGACTTATTCTCCATTCCAGGCAACATCCTGGTAAATCTCCTCTGCACCCTCTCCAAGGCTTCCACATCCTTCCTAAAATGAGGCGACCAGAACTGCACACAGTACTCCAAATGAGGCCTTACCAAGGTCCTGTACAGCTGCATCATCACCTCACGGCTCTTAAATTCAATCCCTCTGCTAATGAACGCTAACACCCCATATGCCTTCTTCACAGCCCTATCCACTTGAGTTGCAACTTTCAACGATCTATGCACATAGACCCCAAGGTCTCTCTGCTCCTCCACATGCCCAAGAACCCTACCGTTAACCCAGTATTTTGCATTCGTGTTTGTCCTTCCAAAATGGACGACCTCACACTTTTCAGGGTTAAACTCCATCTGCCACTTTTCAGCCCAGCACTGCAACCTATCCAAGTCCCTTTGCAGACGACAATAGCCCTCCTCGGTATCCACAACTCCACCAACCTTTGTATCATCTGCAAATTTACTGACCCACCCTTCGACTTCCTCATCCAAGTCGTTAATAAAAATCACAAACAGGAGAGGACCCAGAACTGATCCCTGTGGCACGCCACTGGTAACTGGGCTCCAGGCTGAGTATTTACCATCTAAGACCACTCTCTGCCTTCTATCAGTTAGCCAATTCTTAATCCAACTGGCCACATTCCCCACTATCCCATGCCTCCTGACTTTCTCCATAAGTCTACCATGGGGGACCTTATCAAATGCCTTACTAAAATCCATGTACACCACATCCACTGGTTTACCCTCATCCACTTGCTTGGTCACCTGCTCAAAGAATTCAATCAGGCTTGTGAGGCAAGACCTACCCCTCACAAAACCGTGCTGACTGTCCCGAATCAAGCAGTGTCTTTCCAGATGCTCAGAAATCCTATCCCTCAGCACCTTTTCCATCAACTTGCCTACCACCGAAGTAAGACTAACTGGCCTGTAATTCCCAGGGTTGTTCCTATTCCCTTTCTTGAACAGGGGCACAACATTTGCCACCCTCCAATCACCTGGTACCACCCCCGTCAACAGAGAAGATGAAAAGATCATTGCCAGCGGCTCTGCAATTTCATCCCTTGCTTCCCATAACATCCTTGGATATACCCCTTCAGGCCCGGGAGACTTGTCTATCTTCAAGTTATTCAAAAACCCCAACACATCTTCCCTCCTAACGAGCACTTCCTCGAGCTTACCAGTCTGTTTCACACCGTCCTCTTCAGTAATACACCCCTTCTCATTCGTAAATACCGAAGAGAAGTACTCATTCAAAACCTCACTTATCTCTTCCGGCTCAACACACAGTCTCCCGCTATTGTCCTTGACCGGACCTACGGTCCCCCTAGTCATCCTCATATTTCTGACATACGCGTAAAAGGCCTTGGGGTTTTCTTTTATCCTACCCGCCAAGCATTTTTCATGCCCTCTCTTAGCTCTCCTAATCCCTTTCTTCAGATCCTTCCTGGCCATCTTGTATCCCTCCAGAGCTATGCCTGTGCCCTTTTTCCTCAACCTTATATACGCATCCTTCTTCTTCCTAACAAGACTCTCAACCTCTCTTGTCAACCACGGTTCCCTCACATGACCATCCCTTCCCTGTCTGACAGGGACATGCTTATCAATGGCCCCTACTATCTGCTCCTTGAAAAAGTTCCACATTTCGACCGTGCCCTTCCCTGCCAGCATATGCTCCCAACTTATGCTCCTCAGTTCCTGCCTGACAGCATCATATCTACCCTTCCCCCAATTGTAAACCTTGCCCTGTTGCACATACCTATCCCTCTCCATTACCACAGTGAATGCTACAGAATTGTGATCACTATCTCCAAAGTGCTCGCCCACCAACAGCTCTATCACTTGCCCTGGTTCATTACCTAGTACCAAATCCAATATTGCCTCCCCTCTGGTCGGGCAGTCTACATACTGAGTCAGAAAAGCTTCCTGGACATACTGCACAAACACTACCCCATCCAAACTATTCGATCTAAAGAGTTGCCAATCAATATTTGGGAAGTTGAAATCCCCCATAATTACTACCCTGTGACTTCTGCTCCTTTCCAAAATCTGTTTCCCAATCTGCTCTTCCACCTCCCTGCTGCTATTGGGGGGCCGATAGAAAACTCCCATCAAGGTGACTGCTCCTTTCCTGTTCCTGACCTCAACCCACAGTGCCTCAGTCGGCAGATCCTCCTCGAAAATTCTTTCAGCAGTTGTTACACTATTTCTAACTAACAATGCCACCCCCCCACCTCTTTTACCACCATTCCTAATCTTATGAAAACATCTATAACCAGGTACCTCCAAGAACCATTCCTCCCCCTCACCTATCCACGTTTCAGTGATGGCCACAACATCGTAGTCCCAAGTGCCCATCCACGCCTTCAATTCACTCACCTTATCCCTGATGCTTCTTGCGTTGAAGTATACGCACTTTAACCCTTCTCCGTGCCCATCTGTCCTCTGCGACAGTGCTACCTTCCCCAATACCTCACTACACTCTTTGTCTTTCTGAGTGGACCCACTGGTCCCTGGACTACAAGTCCGGTTCCCATCCCCCTCCCAAACTAGTTTAAACCCTCCCGAACAGTACTAGCAAACCTCCCTCCCAGGATATTGGTGCCCCTCTGGTTCAGATGCAGCCCGTCCTGTTTGAACAGGTCCCATCTTCCCCAGAATGCAGTCCAATTATCCAAGAACTGGAAGCCCTCTCTCCTACACCATTCCTGCAGCCACGTGTTCAGCTGTGCTCTCTCCCTATTCCTAGCCTCACTATCACGTGGCGCCGGCAACAAACCAGAGATAACAACTCTGTCCGTCCGAGCTTTCAGCTTCCAGCCTAACTCCCTAAACTCACTTCTAACATCTGTGCCACCCTTCCTTCCTACGTCGTTGGTGCCAATGTGCACCACGACCTCTGGCTGCTCCCCCTCCCCTTTAAGGATCCTGAAGACGCGATCACAAACATCACGGACCCTGGCACCAGGTAGGCAACAAACCATCCGTGCGTCTCGCTTGCGCCCACAGAACCGCCTGTCGGTACTCCTCACCATCGAGTCCCCGATGACTAGTGCTCTCCCATTCTCCCTCCTTCCCTTCTGAGCCACAGTGCAGGACCCCGTGCCAGAGGCCCGTTCACTGCAGCCTGCCCCCGATAGGCCGTCCCCCCCAACAGTATCTAAAACTGTATACTTGTTGCTGAGGGGAACGACCACAGGAGATCCCTGCACTGACCTCTTCCCACCTCTAACTGTTACCCAGCTGCCTTTGTTTTGTGGAGTAACGACATCCCTGTAGCTTCTATCTATCACCCCCTCAGCTTCCCGAATGATCCTCAGTTCATCCAGCTCCAGCTCCAGTTCCCTAACACGGTCTGATAGGAGCTGGAGACGGATGCACTTCCAGCAGGTGAAGTCGGCAGGGTCACCGGAGGTTCCCCTCACCTCGAACATACTGCAGGAGGAGCACTGCACTCCCCTGGCTGCCATTTCTTTTACTCAATTACCCCTTAATTAAGTACAAATATAGATATTAACAAAAACAGTGAAATAGCTTACCTGTTCAGTCCTTTTTGGCTAGAGGAGGAGGGTAAAAAGGGTCTTATTATTAGGTTAGAGGAAGAGGATGGGTGGGAGACACTACATGTGTAGTGTCTCGGGTTAACTCTGCTCCGCACCTTTAAAGAAAATACCTACCCAGGAGTCCTTGCTGCCGTCCAGCTTCCGGTTCCTCCCGCGCCAAAAGTAACTTGAACACAAGGAAAACAGTAAGTACAACTTTTAAAACAACTTTTAAAACACAGCTCCTGTTGCCTTCACTTACCCACCGAAGAGTCGCTACCTTCTCCTGCTTCTCCGCCGGGAAAATCAGATTCATTAATGAATAACAAATGAGGCGAGGAAATTGTTAATTGATGATTTATTTTACAGGAATTGAGTAAACAGAAGTGTTTTACAATTAATTTTTGCTCAAAGAGCAAAATACGCTCTACCTATTAGCAGGTTAAATATATTTTTCTGCGTAGTAATTCCTCTAAAAACTAGTCAGCACTAAATTTAAGCAGGGAGCTTTCACTTTCAGAGTGTTTTATTATTCATAGATTATTACAATGTTCAGCACAGAAACAGGCCATTTGGCCCAACATGTCCATGTGGGTGTTTATACTCCACATGAGCCTCCTCCCACCCTACTTCATCTTACTCCATCAGTATATCCTTCTATTCCTTTCTCCCACTTGTGTTTATCCAGCTTCCCCTTAAATGTATCGATACTATTCACCTCAACCACTCCCTGTGGTAGTGAGTACCACATTCTCACCACTCTCTGGGTAAAGAAGTTTCTCCTGAATTCCTGATTGGATTTTTTAGTGACCATCTTATATTGACGGTATCTATTACTCATGAATAATCCGAAAGTAATCAGTCACATATGGATTCTCAGTTAGCCCCACATTTATTTACCACACTGAAATAGTTTGCCAATTTGTGCCTAATCAGCAATTTCATAGAATCAGAAGGAGGTCATTTTGCCCATTGTATCTGTGCCGCTTTTCTCCAGATTTCTCTACACTGTCTCCTTTCTGAGCTGAACAGGAAGACACTAGTTTAACATCTGACACTCCTCAACTGCACATGTTCAAGCAACTAGCAAGCTGAGTTGCCAACAATACTGGCTACAATACTTCTCAACACAAGATTACCTGGCAGATACTCCCCACTGGACTCCCAAAAATGAACTAATTCCAACATATGTTTCTACTGGAATATCTTCATGAAACTCTGTTGTCTCAAGATGGTGTGATGCAGGATTTTGACCCCAATATAGTGGAACCAGGTGGGCGGATGCATAATTTCGCCTGTCCCTGGGCTATTTTCCTGGAGGCCAGATTGGGGGTGGAACGGCTACCTGCCCACAAGTGGTGGGTAGCTCACTAAGGTATGAAGAGGCCAATTAATGCCAATGATCAGAGGCAGACTGGAATTTTCCAGACAGCCTGCCGGCAGCCATGGAATCGGGAGCATAGCAGCTGCCTGGCGGCCGCATCCCAATGGCAGATTGGAGAGCCAGCACTCCAGGCTCACTTTGAGGTCACCTACCTTCCTGATTTTAGCTGTGGCCACAGGCCACCCTGTGAAGGGGTTCCTCCTACACAATGGTGGTCCAGCAGCTGTGGCCATATTTTATTTTGAATATTTTAAAAGTGCTGAGGGGCGGCTCCATTTTGAGCCAACACAAAATGCAAAATCCTGCCCATGATATGCAGCAAGCACCATTTCTCCAGTCAGTTCATCGGAAGCTAATCTGCCTCACCAAAGCTGTTGTGTTCTGAGGATTTAACACTTAATGCACAGAATTCAGCTTAATAGTAACATTTTAACATATTATCCAAAATCCCTCCAGGTCAAAAATCTCAATGTGGCACGTCGCTTAAGTAAAAATGGTCCCAAAGCTTCTTTAACTATCCTTTTTATGTCCTTGCATCCCTCCGTAACAGCACTGTGGATGTACCAAAACCACACATGGACTGCAGTGGTTCAAAAAGGTAGCTCACCACCACCTTCTCGAGGGCAATTATGGATGGGCAATAAATGCTGGCCTTGCCAGCAACATTCACATCCCACGGATGAATGAAAAAAATGTGCTTTAAAAGCCTTGCTGTTTCCCTCTGAGCCTCCCTAATCTCCCTCTTCGCTCCCTTCTGTGCTTTGGATATTTCTCATAGATTTCATTTTGATGTGCCTCTTGTTTAATTTTTAATTTTGTTCTGCCTCTTTCTATCCACAGAACCTCAGTCTTTGAGGTCTTTTTTTGGATGGGTTCTTGCACTTGCATGCGATCAGTCTGTACAGTTTGGTTAATATAAGGATATGAGACTCATTTCTGCTCATTCTGGTGATAATCACCATGACTAATTGTACCTTGTGAATAGAATGGTTACAGCACAGAAGGAAGTCATTTGGCTCGACATGTCTGTGCCAGCTCTCTGCAAGAGCAACTCAGTTAGTCTCATTCCCCTGCTTTTTCCCCATGTCACTGCAAATTTTTTATCTTTAGATAATTATCCAATTCCCTTTTGAAAGCCATGATTGAATCTGCCTCCACCACCCTGTCAGGCAGTACATTCCAGATCCAAACCACTTGCTGCGTAAAAAAGCTTTTCCTCATGTTTCCGTTGCTTCATTTGCCAATCACCTTAAATCAGTGTCCTCTGGTTTTCGACCCAACAACAGGAACAGTTTCTCTCTATCTACTCTATACAGACCTCTCATGGTTTTGAATACCTCTATCAAATCTCTTCTCAACCTTTTCATCTTGAAAGAGAATCGCCCCAGCTTTGCCAATCTATCCTCATAACTGAAGTTTCTCATCCCCAGAACCATTCTCGTAAATCTTTTCTGCACCCTCACCAATGCCTTTTCACCCTTCCTCAAGTGCGGTGCCCAGAAATGGACACAGTATTCCATTTGAGGTCAAACCAGTATTTTATAAACGTTTATCAGAGCTTCCTTCTTTTGTGTTCTATGCCTTTATAAAGCCCAAGATTTTGGATGCCTTATTAAATATTTTCTCAACCTGCCCCGCCACCATCATGATTTGTGCACATGTACTCCCAGATCTCTCTGCTCCTGCACCCCCTTTAGAATTCTCTCCTGTATTTTGTATTGCCTCTCCTTGTTCTTCCTACCAAAATGTATCACTTTACACTTCTCTGCATTAAATTTCATTTGCCATGTGTCCACCCATTCCACCAGCCTGTCAATGTCCTCTTGAAGTCTACCACTATCTTCCTCACAGTTCACAATACTTGCATGTTTTGTGTCATCTGCAAATTTTGAATTTGTGCCCTGTACACCCAAGTCTAGGTCACGAATAAAGATCAAGAAAAGCAGGAGTCTTAACACTGACCCCTGGGAGAATAGTGGGTGTCACAGTATTCCTCTGAAGAACCAGTCTTGCCGTAAGTGGTAATTTGCACAAATGTTTCCCTCCATTAAAGACATGAATGATTGATGGCTGGAAAATTGACCTTGTTTTGAGAGAAATGCCTGCTGGTAGATGTGTCACACATAAGTGACCCAGTGGAATCTCTCACCATCCTCTTTCACAAACACCAATCACTGAACACTGTGTGGTAAAGTTGTTGTCTCTCCCTCTGGTGGGAGCAAATGCAGGTATAATATGTAAATCCTCCTGTCCCCACAACACTCAACAACATTATGAAATTCGTCCACCACCTCCATGGCAAGAGCTCGATTGAATGACACACCCAGATTGAAGGTTACCGTCTGTCACTGACTTGTTTGGTAACATTCTGATCCTAAAAAATTCTGTCAGGAAGTTACTGAAATTATTTTACTGCAATCCTCTGGTTGTTTGTGGAGTGAGGAAGCTGAGAATTGCTGCCAGCAGTTCTGGCCAACCTCTCGAGTTGTATCTACGCAGCTGCTGCGTCTGCAGTATTTAATCTGTAAGGGCTGCTTACAATAGTTAACACTTTTGTTGTCCAAAAAAGTCATTAGTATAATGTTTTGAGTAAACCTCTTTTTGAGGTGAAAGTTCCAGCCATTCCCTGTCCCTCAGCCCCTCCCCAAACCACTACAGAGTCCCTGATTGTTGTTTCAGTCTACAATCGACTTTTGTGCTCAGTGATTGGTGGAGCTCCCATAACTTTGTACACAGTAAGTTAAAGACTGCCTGTCTTGTTCTCTTTTTGTTTCTGTTTCTGTGCCTGCTCCTCTTTGTTTCTTTTCCTTTCAGATGGGTGAGGTGGAACCCTTGCTTTTCCTGATATATATTAATGACCCAGACCTTGGTGTACAGGGCACAGTTGCAAAGTTTGCAGATGATACAAAACTTGGAAGCATTGTGAGCTGTGAGGAGGAGGGTGTAGAACTTCAAAAGGACATAGACAAGTTGGTGGAATGGGCAGACAGGTGGCAGATGAAGTTCAATGTCGAGAAATGTGAAGTGATTCATTTTGGTAAGAAGAACATGGAGAGACAATATAGGATAAAGGGTACAATTCTAAAGGGGGTGCAGGAGCAGAGGGACCTGGGTGTATATGTGCACAAGTCATTGAAGGTGGCAGGACAGGTTGAGAGAGTGGTTAATAAAGCATTCAGTATCCTGGGCTTTATTAATAGGGGCATAGAGTACAAGAGCAAAGAAGTTATGTTGAACTTGTATAAGACACTAGTTCGGCCTCAGCTGGAATATTGTGTCCAATTCTGAGCACCGCACTTGAGGAAAGACGTGAGGGCATTGGAGAGAGTACAGAAAAGAATGGTTCCAGGGATGAGGAATTTCAGTTACAAAGATAGATTGGAGAAGTTAGGACTGTTTTCCTTGGAGAAGAGAAGGCTGAGAGGTGATTTGATCGAGGTATTCAAAATCATGAGGGGTCTGGGCAGAGTAGATAGAGAAACTGTTCCCACTTGTGCAAGGATCGAGAATGTGAGTGCACAAATTTAAAGTATTTGGTAAGAGAAGCAAAAGCAACATGAGGAAAAACTTGTTCACGCAGCGAGTGGTTAAGGACTGAAATGCACTGCCTGAGAATGTGGTGGAGGCAGGTTCAATTGAAGCATTCAAAAGGGAATTAGACAGTTATATGAAAAGGAAGAATGTGCAGGGATACAGGGAGAAGGCAGGGGAATGGAACTGAGGGAGTTGCTCTTTCAGAGGGCGAGTGCAGACTGAATGGCCACCTTCTGCACTGCAACGATTCTGTGATTCTGGGTGAGTTGTTTGGATAGGTGGCACCAATAGGAAGAGGAGCAGGCCATTCAGCCCCTCGAATCTGTTCCCCCAGTTCAGTTAGATCATGGCTGATCTTTATTTTAACTTCATTGACCTGCCTTGGTTCCATCATCCTTAAAAGTCTTCCCTAAAAAAAACTACCACTCAGTTTTGAAATTTTCAATTGACTCGCAGCCTCAATAATTTTTTGGGAGAGAAATTTCCACTATCTTTTGTGTGAAGTGCTTTCTAACAACACCCCTGAATAGCCTAGTTCTAATTTTAAGGTTATGCTCCCTTGTTCTGGACTCCCCTAACCAGAGAAAATAGTATCTGTCCACACTATCAACACCTTTACTCATCTTAAACACCTCAATTAGATCAGTCCTTAATCTATATTTGAGGAATACAGCCTAGTTTGTGCACCTGTTCTCATAATATAATGCTTTTAACCCCTACAAGGAAATAGTCTTTACCTGTTCACGATCAAAACTCTTTCAATTTAAACTATCTTTTAGCCTTCGCTGCTCCAGTGGAAATGGTCCCAGGGTTACAAACTTTGGTCTGTTGCAGATGCAATCTTGGGTTCAGTGGCTGTCAATAAATGGTCTGAGCATCTTACTTTTAATGAAAGTTATGATAGTGTAACCCAGAGTTCTTACAATAGCTTCCCCTCATGATTTGGGCAAGATGTTCGTGTCTGTCGCATGTATACTACCTCAACCTCAGAAGACAGATTGAGTGAGCACTTTGTGAACAGTATTAATGCGACTTGATATGAATCATTTAGCTAGTTTATTTCATAGCAGATGAGCGAACAGAGCAAAACATACAGAGCAATTTATTAGATTCATTTATTTCAATGAATATCTCTTATCCTTGCATAATAGTACAAAGTAATTAACATGTTACATTTCACCGTCTCAGTGAGTCATCTTAGATTCATGTAGTGTGAGGCCATTTGGCCCACCATCTCTGTGCTAGCTCTTTGAAAGCTATCCAAATTGTCCAACTTCTCTGCTCTTTCCCCATATCCCTGCAATGCTTTCCTTTTCAAGCATATGTCCTATTTCCTTTTGAAAGTATACTATTGAATCTGCTTCTATCACCCTTTCAGGCAGTGCATTCCAGATCACAACTTTTTTTAAAATTTGTTTATGGGAAGTGGACGTTGCTGGCTAGGCCAGCATTTGTTGCCCATCCCTAATTGCCCTTGAGAAGTTGGTGGTGAGCTGCCTTCTTAAACTGCTGCAGTCCATCTGGTGTGGGTACATCCACAGTGCTGTTAGGGAGTGAGTTCTAGGATTTTGATCCAGTGACAGTGAAGGAATGACAATATATTTCCAAGTCAGGATGGTGTGTGACTTGGATGGGAACTTGCAGGCGGTGGTGTTCCCATGTGTCTGCTGTCTTGTTCTTCTAGGTGGAAGAGGTCACAGGTTTGGAAGGTGCTGTCGAAGGAGGTGTGGTGAGTTGCTGCAGTGCATCCTATATATGATGCACACTGCTATCACTGTGTGTCGGTGGTGGAGGGAGTGAATGTTTAAGGTGGTGGATGGGGTACCGATCGTAGGCTGCTTTGCCCTGGATGGTGTTGAGATCCTGAGTGTTGTTGAAGCCACACTCACCCAGGCAAGTGGAGAGTATTCCATCACATACCTGACTTGTGCCTTGCAGATGGTGGTTAGGCTTTGAGGAGTCCGAAGGTGGGTTAATAGCCGCAGAATTGCCAGACTCTGACCTGCTCTAGTAGCCATAGTATTTATGTGGCTGTTCCAGTTCAATTTCAGGTCAATGGTAACCACCAGGATGTTGATAGTGGGGGATTCAGCGATAGTAATGCCATTGAATATCAAGGGGAGGTGGTTAGATTCTCTCTTATTGGAGATGGTCATTGCCCACCACCTGTGTGGCACAAATGTTACTTGCCACTTATAAGTTCAAGCCTGAATGTTGTCCAGGTCTTGCTACATATGGAAACGGACCACTTCAGTAACTGAGGAGTTGCAAATGGTACTGAACATAGTACAATCACGAGCAAGCATCCCCACTTCTGACCTTATGATGGAGGGAAGGTCATTGATGAAGCAGCTGAAGATGGTTGGGCCTCAGACACTACCCCGAGGAACTCCTGCAACAATATCCTGGGGCTGAAATGATTGGCCTCCAACAACCACAACCATCTTCCTTTGTGCTAGGTTAAACTCCAACCAGTGGAGAGTTTTCCCCTTGATCCCATTGACTTCAGTTTGGCTAGGGCTCCTTGATGCCATACTCGGTCAGATGCTGTCTTGATATCCAGGGCAATCACTCTCACCTCACCTCTTGAGTTCAGCTCTTTTGTCCAGGTTTATACCAAGGCCATAATGCACTCAGGAGCTGAGTGGCCCTAGCAGAACCCAAACTGAGCATTGGTGAACAGATTATTGCTGTTTAAGTGATGCTAGATAGCACTGTCGACGACACCTTCCATCACTTTACTGATGACCGAGAGTAGACTGATTGGGCGGTAATTGACCGGTTTGGATTTGTCCTTTTTGTGGACTGGACAGACTTGGGCAATTTTCCACATTGCCGGGTAGATGCCAGTGTTGCAGCTGTACTGGAACAGCTTGGCTAGGGGCACGGCTAGTCCTGCAGCACAAGTCTTCAGTACTACAGCTGGAATGTTCTCGGGACCCATAGCCTTTGCAGTATCCAGTGTCTTTGCCGTTTCTTGATATTATGTGGAGTGAATCAGTTAGCTGAAGACTGGCATCTGTGATGCTGGGGACCTTAGGAGAAGGCCAAGATGGATAATCTGCTTGTCACATCTGACTGAAGGTGGTTGTGAATGCTTCAATCTTTTCTTTTGCGCTGATGTGCTGGGCTGCACTATCATTGAGGAAGGGGATATTTGTGGAGCCTCCTCCTCCTGTTAATTGTCCACCACCATTCACGACTGGATGTGGCAGGACTGCAGAGCCTTGATCTCATCCGTTGGTTATGGGATTACTTAGCTCTGTCTATCGCATGCTGCTTCCACTGTTTGGCATGCAAGTAGTCCTGTGTTGTAGCTTCACCATGTTGACACCTTGTTTTTAGGTATGCGTGGTGCTGCTCCTGGCATGCTCTCCTGCACTCCCCGTTGAGCCAGGGTTGATCCCCTGGCTTGGTGGTAATGGTAGAGTGAAGGATATGCCAGGCATGAGGTTACAGATTGTGTTTGAATACAATTTTGCTGCTGCTGATGGCCCACAGCGCCTCATGGATGCCCAGTTTTGAGCTGCCAGATCTGTTCTGAATCTATTTCATTTAGCCCGGTGGTAATGCCACACAACACGATGGAGGGTATCCTCAGTGTGAAGACAGGACTTCATTTTCACAAGGATTATGCGGTGGTCACTCCTGCCAATACTGTCACGGACAGATGCATCTGCAATAGGTAGATTGGTATAGACTGGGACTAGTAGTTTTTCCCTCTTGTTGGTTCACTTATCACCTGCCGCAGGTCCAGTCTGGCAGATATGTCCTTCAGTACTCGGCCAGATTGGTCAGCAGTGGTGCTACCGAGCCACTCTTGTTAATGGACATTGAAGTCCCCCACCCAGAATATATTCTGTGCCCTTGTCACCCTCTGTGCTTCTTCCAAGTGGTGTTCATCATGGAGGAATACTGATTCAGCAGATTTCCTTCCCTAAAGGACATTAGTGAACCAGATGGGCTTTTCTGACATTCAAAGGTAGTTTCATGGTCACTATTATTGAGACTATCTTTCAATTCCAGATTTTCATTTTAAATTCTACCAGCTGCCGTGGTAGGATTTGAACCCTTGTACCCAGAGTATTAGCCTGGGTCTCTGGATTACTAGTCCAGTGACATTACAACTATGCCACCATCTCCCCAACAGGATGCAACATATATATTCTGTTTGTTAGCCCGAAGAACGTTTTTTCCCTGAAGTCTCCTGTTTTTGCTTCCCTCAGCCTGACTCCAGTATCAGTTTTTAGCCAAACTGACCACCCCCATTAACCTGGCAATGACAGCTGCTGAGTTCAAATGAGTGAGTTGTTGCAGCAGAAATGAGTGAACTAGAATAGAACCACAACATTTTATGTAACACAAAACAGAAATTACAACAGGTGTGCAATCACCCTCATTTTATCTCTCACTTGCAGCCTCTCTTTTTCAAAAAAATGTACTGAGTAAGAGTAATTACCTAAATGAAGCTTTTGACATTTGTCTACTGGATTTTCTAGTAATTTTGAAGAACTGCAAATCAGAAGCTCCGAGATGCTAAACAAAAACATTTCATCCATCCATCTGACCACCTGATATTCTGGAAGATTAGGTATAAGGCATGTTTGAACAATCCGCGTTAAACTCATAGAATCACAGCTCTCAGCAAAAAAAAATTGCTAAGCTTTTGGGAGAAGCTGAGGCTTTTAAGTGGAAACTTTAAAGAAGGTGTTAAAACACAACAGACCAATCGATGATTTAATAATGCTATGGTGAAATATATCAATTTTATTTTTATTTTGTTTAAACTCTTTATTTTGAATATGAGAAAAAGCTATGAAAAATTTTGCAGAAATTATTCTGAGTGAGATGATAAAGCATAACCCAGCAGAAAACAACTGCTTGTAGAAAACAGAATGATTTCTACAGTGCCGGTCAAGCATTATAGGTCAGTGATCAGATTAAAATTCTATTAGAACATCACCTCTGATATCACAACAACAACTTGTATTTATATAGTGACTTTAAAGTAATAAAATGTCCAAAGGTGCTTCATAAGAGCATTATAAAACAAAATATGACACAAAGCCAGATAATGAGATATTAGGTCAGATGGCCAAAAACTTGGTCAAAGAGGTAGGTTTTAAGGAGCAAATAACCGAAAGAGGCACAGAGGGAACCTGTAGGCTTATCTAAGAGGGAGTCAAGCTTGGGATGACAGCAAGAGAGCAGGAAGGTCAAGGAGTACTGAAGGGTGAAGGTAGACATTTGGCAGGGCAGAGTAATTTGGAACACAATGCTTTGAGGACTGAGTGCTAAGTCGGGAATTTGGTGCAAGTGGGACCTCTGGTAAGAATTTCTCGAGCTGTAATTTAGATTAACAGTCAGACTTAGAACTTTAAAACTGTAACCTTATTAAGATAGCTAGTTACCATAAACTGCCTGACAGTAAATATATTTAAAGCTGGGATTGGCAGATTTTTGGGTCTCGGAATCAAGGAATATGGTGAGCGAGCGGGAAAGTGGAATTGAATTGAGGATATAACTAGTAGGGTAGATAAAGGGGAACTAGTAGATGTAGTATACTTGGATTTCCAAAAGGCATTCAATAAGGTGCCACACAAAAGGTTAATTTAGGAACATAGGAAGTTGGAGCAGGAGTAGGTTATTCGGCCCCTTGAGTCTGCTCTGCCATTCAACTAAATCATGGCTAATCTTCTACCTCAAAGCCATGGTCCCACACTATCTTCATAACCCTTGATATCTTTAATATCTAGAAATCTATCGATCTCTGTCTTGAATATACTCAATGACTGAGCCGCCACAGCCCTCAAAGTTAGCATGTAAGGACAGCAAGCAATTAGGAAGGCAAATGGCATGTTTGTGTTTTTTGTAACATAGAAAGATAGGAGCTGGATTAGGCCATTCGGCCCTTCAAGCCTGCACCGCCATTCAATACTATCATGGCTGATCATCCAAACTCAGTACTCTGTTCCCGCTTTCTCCCAGTATCCCTTGATCCCTTTAGCCCTAAGGGGATAGGAGTACAAGAATAAAAAGGTCTTGCGACAGAGAGAATCTAAACATCTCCCCTTGACATTCAATGGCATTATGATCGCTGAATCCTCCACAATAAACATCCTGGGGGTTACCATTGATCAGAAACTTCACTAGACCAGCCATAAAAATACCGTGGCTACAAGAGCAGGTCAGAGGCTAGGAATCCTACAGCGAGTAACTCACCTTCTGACTCCACAAAGCCTGTCCACCATCTACAAGGCACAAGTCAGGAGTGTGATGGAATGCTCCCCACTTGCCTGGATGGGTGCAGCTCCAACAACACTCACGAAGCTTGACACCATCCAAGACAAAGCAGCCTGCTTGATTGGCACCCCATCCACAAACATTCACTCCCTCCACCACCGACGCACAGTAGCAGCAGTGTGTACCATCTGCAAGATGCACTGCAGCAATGCACCAAGGTTCCTTAGACAGCACCTTCCAAACCCTCGACATCTACCATATAGAAGGACGAGGGAAGCAGATGCATGGGAACACCACCACCACCTGCAAGGTCCCCTCCAAGCCACGCACCATCCTGACTTGGAACTATATCGCTGTTCCTTCACTGTCGCTCGGTCAAAATTCTGGAACTCCCTTCCTAACAGCACTGTGAGTGTACCTACCCCACAAGGACTGCAGTAGTTCAAGAAGTTGGCTCACCACCACCTTCTCAAGGGCAATTAAGGATGGGTAATAAATGCTGTCCTAGCCAGTGATGCCCACATTACAGGAACGAATAAAAAAATTGTACAGGGTTTTGGTGAGACTACACCTGGAGTACTGTGCGCAGTTTTGGTGTCCATATTTAAGGAAAGATATAGTTGCTTTGGAGGCAGTATAGCGAAGGTTCGCTAAATTGGTCCCTGGGATGGGAGGCTTGTCCTATCAAAAGAGGCTGAGTAAAATGGATCTATATTCTGTGGAGTTTAGAAGAATGAGAGGTGATGTTATTGAAACATTGACGATTTTGAAGGAGCTTCACAGCGTAGAGATTGAGAGATTGTTTCCCCTGACTGGGGAATCTAGAACAAGTGGGCACAGTCTCAGGATAAGTGGCTGCTCATTTGGGACTGAGAAGAGGAGGAATTTCTTCACTCAGAGGGTCGTGAATCTTTGGCATTCTCTATCCCAGAGAGTTGTGGATGCTGCATCGTTGAATATATTTCAGGCTGAGATGGGCTCTCAGGGACTCGAGGGATATGGGGAGTGGGTGGGAAAGTGGAGTTGAAGCCAAAGATCAGCCATGATCGTATTGAATGACTGAGCAGGCTCGACGGACCAGATGGTCTTCTCCTGCTCCTATTTCTTATGTTCTTGGTACCTGAGGCATATGATAGAAGGGGTTGGGGGGGGGTGGGGGTGGTGGTTGGGAGGTGAGATCTAGGAGGGGTAAAGAGAAAAGTGAAAAAGAACAGAAGGGGAAATAGAGCATCAGGCTGGTATTTTATGGATCTCGTGGTGTTTCCACCGATGGAACCAGAAGGTGGTAGCACTTCCGCATCTGCCGTTTTTGCCAGTTCCCACACAATCACATATTTATTTATTATTTTTTTAGAGATACAGCACTGAAACAGGCCCTTCGGCCCACCGAGTCTGTGCCGACCAACAAACACCCATTTATACTAATCCTACATTATTCCCATATTCCCTACCACATCCCCACCTTCCCTCAATTCTCCTACCACTTACCTACACTAGGGACAATTTATAATGGCCAATTTACCTATCAACCTGCAAGTCTTTGGCTGTGGGAGGAAACCGGAGCACCCGGCCACACGGTCACAGGGAGAACTTGCAAACTCCGCACAGGCAGTACCCAGAACTGAACCCGGGTCTCTGGAGCTGTGAGGCTGCGGTGCTAACCACTGCGCCACTGTGCTGCCCAATTTCTGTTCTAGCGGTGGGAACGGGAGACAAGTGGGATCATGCGGCGGGATCGGCTTTCCATTAGTGGATCCCGCCATCACTCTACAAAGCACCATTAGCAGCAGGGCTATAAAACATTCCGCATCGCAAGCATGGATCCTGACCAGACTGCATGCTCTCTTTTCCTTTACACAGATTTAAGAGTAATATACTTGAATCATTTTTATTTATCATTCTACCTCATCCTTTATTTTTTTCTCTCCCACACCAACACCAAATTCCAGTTTTCTTTTACTCATCGCTCGATCACCACCACCACCCCCACCACCGTAACGTCAGCCCCACGGTTCGGTGATGCTTCCCTGCAGGATCTCCTCCAGGCCATCAGGGAAAGGCGGGAGATCCTCTTTCCTGAAGATGGAGTCAAAAGACCCTCCCGCTTGATCAAGACGGCCTGGACGGAGGTGGCGGAGGAGGTATCGAATGTGGGATCACCAGAAGAACCTGGGTTCAGTGTCGGAAAAGGGTCAATGACTTGCTCAGATCAGCGAGGGTAGGTGATGTGGCTGAGTCTGTTCAAATGTTGATCCCCTGGGCTCCGTTAAACTTCATATCTGGCAGTGGGCAGCCATGCCTTTTGTTCGAATGCATGTTCAGCCTTAGTGCCATATAGCAACTATGGTGGAGAATGTGTAAGTCTGGCATCTGCTTGCGTTTGGATGCTCCCTTCAACTGATAGGTCAGAATGAGTGATGTCAGTGCATGTAGACTTGATCGACATCATTTGACATGTCATTAAATCTGCTATGTCTCCGGCAGGACAAGCAGACCCACAATCAATGTGAGCCAAGCAGAACAGGGGGTACAGTCCCTGACATTAGAATTCTGACCCCAGCGGAGGAGGTGGCAGCTCAAATAGCTGGCGAAGAGGGAGCAGGAGCTGTAGCAGATGGCAAGACATGATTGTCAAGGCGTAAGGATAAAGTGTCAACTGTAATGCTGCATCTGTTTGTGCACACAGGAGGAGGATAGTGTGAAGGTGTGATGATGCGTAATATGCTTCTGTTTATTTTTCACTGCAGGACCCGCCTCTGGGGAAGAAGCTGCCAATTCCCCAGAGGATGTATCGTCACCTGCCTCCTCTTCCACCAGCGCAGGTACATCCACACAGTCTGCGGAGGGTTTGCAATTGAGTCAGGGTCACAATCTGGTGGGCATGACACAGACACATCCCAGCAGCAGAAGGAGTCCTCTGAAGGACATTCAGAGGACAGCTGGGACCAGGCGCCTACTTAGCCCCACGGTGATGATGTTCCTCTGTTTGAGGTTACAAGATGTCTGCTGGAAGTGCAGAGATCTCATGGTGAAAATACGTTGGAGATGCCTGAGGTCATGCATGGCTTTGCGCATGCCATATCAGCATTCCTCAGTGGAGAGTTTGGTGAATTCCATGGTGAGTCTTGTTGAGCACTCGAACCAAATGCGCTCTGACCTGCACTTCATTGCTATAGGCATTAGCTCTATGCTGCAGTGTTTAAGTGAGACAGGGACAAGGAACTTGGACCTCTTCTGGATACTCCTTCCCCTCATGGAGACAGGTTCTAATTGTGTATTAATTGTTTAATTATATGCAGGTGGAGGATGTTAACTGGGGTTTTGCTTGAGCACTTATATGGAGACTCTTACTGAGACTGGTGGAGGGTTTTGAGTGAGAAGCTACATGTTTGTATTCCTTTAACTCTGTACAATATTTGTGAAACTGAGTAAAGACAGACTCCGGCATAATCCTTCCACAACAGAATTTAACAACAGATAAGTGCCGTCGTGCAGCCAGATGGTGGAGGAGTGCATGCCAGGTGCCCTGGGGCCTTCCTTTCAAGACATTTCCAGGGTAAGGAACGTCTCATCTTCCCCACCGACATCGAATCTCTACCTTCAGCAGGTGAGCCCAAGGGGATGTTCAAGCACCAGTGCTGGAGACCTCCAGTAGGATGGAGCCCTGAAGGCTCCATACTTCCAGAGGATGCCTGCCATGGTCATCCAGGGCAACAGGGCGGTGCTACAAGCAGACTGCCTCCACCTCCAGCTGTTAATGTCGGGGTAGCACAAAGACGCAAACTAAAAGAATTATGAGCACAAAGGTGGCACAGGTGCATAAAATATATTATCTCGAAATGTGATTATGGATGAATACATTTAATTGTTTTAATCTTTGACACATTCTCGTTTATCATCTTAACTTGCCAAGGTGAGAAGGATAGTGAGTATGGATGCCCTATGGCTGGCATACTTTGATGCTTACAAATGAGGCAGTTTGTCCTTGTCCTGAGGATGTGCTGATGCGCCAGCACCTGTCTTCTATAATGCCTTACCTGGATGGCATCATTCTGAGCAGCCTCCCCATCTTGTGCTGCCTGCTGCTGATGTTGTGGCAGCAGCGGCTGAGTGACAAGAGCCCTCCTGAATCGCATCCTCTGCTCTTCTTGCCGAGGTAGCAGAAATATTAGATGTATGAGACCCATGTCTTTGCAGCTTTGCAACTATTGCAATAAGACAAGTATTAAATGTCAATCTTGAATGAGCTGGAACCCGCCACAGGACAGGGTAAGCCCCGACCCAACGCAAACATGCTGCTGACTAAAAGAAACTGCCGTCGCTAATGCAAAATATCAGCTCACGCCTAATTAAGTTACCCCACCCACCATGAAAGCTGCTCTTGCAGGGTCCATAAAATTCCCTCCTTGGGCTTGGGTCTGGAGCGGCACATGAATGGACTTAGAGTCTGCTCAAGGCCTGGTTATGTAAAAATTAGGATACATAAAAACCTGACAGTAAACAGATAGGAGATAAGAAGGAGCGCAGAGGTAAAGTCAGAGGTCCTGTGGTGGGATAACGATGACATTGGTAGGGTTGAGTCAGCATCCTCTTCATTTCAATTCTCTGAGCCATGCAGCATTACAAACCTGTACAGAAACTGCGCAACTTCAGATGGCACATAAGCTCAAATACTAATCTTGTTGTGCAGTGTAAAAACCTGTAGAATGACAGGGATAATTAAGGCAACCTGTGCTCTTATTGCAGGTAAATAATTACCATAGGAATGTGTACATAGGCATTTCCACTCCTACGTATAGATTTTATACCACACGTAGATGTGTTGAATCTGAGAAGGTACAGCATGAGACATTGCAAAAATTAATGCATGTAGTATTAACAGGATATTGGGAAAAAGAGATCATTCAGCCCCTCGGGCCTGCTCCGCCATACAATGGTTGATCTGTACTTCAACTCCATTTACCTGCCTTTGATCCATATCATTTGATGCCCTGACCTGGCAAATATCTTGTCAAGCTTGGTCCTCAAAATTCCAATTGCCATAGAATCATTAAGGCACAGGAGGAGTCCATTTGACCCATCTAGGCCATGCCGGTTCTCTGTAGAGTAATCCAGTCAGTCCCAGTCCCCCGCTCTATCCTCATAGCCCTGCAAGTTTATTTCCCTCAAGTGCCAACCAATATCCTTTTAAAATCATTGTCTCCTCTTCCACCATCCTCGTAGGCAGAGTGTTCCAGGTTATTACCACTCACTGCGAAAAACATTCTTCCTCACATCCCCCCTGCATCTCTTACCCAAAACTTTAAATCTGTGTCCCATAATCCTTGTGCGATCAGCTAATGGGAACAGCTTTTCTTTGTCTACCTTATCTAAACCTGTCATAATCTTGTACATCTCTATCAAATCTCCTCTGCATCCACAGCCTTTTGATGCAGAGCATTCCAGATTTCCACTACCCTTTGTGTGAAAATGCTTCCTGATTTCAGTCCTTAATAGTCTGGCTCTAATTTTAAGATTACGTCCTCTAGTTCTGGATTCTCCCAAGAACCCCTGTAGCATTTTGACGCCCTTTTTACACTTCTGGCATGCCTTTGGTAATGAGAAAATGGAGAAAGAAAGAAAATATCAAAGTTAAAGTGTCAATATACTTTGTAGGAATCCTTATTAGGAATGAGATTTGCTACTGAAATTAAATGTTGCATGCAGCTCCTGATTATATGGGTTGTACTTTAGATTTTTGCATTACCTGTATATTAGATCTTATGATATTTTGTTTGCATCTATTTTTGCACCATTCTAAGACTCACTGGGAGTAATTCTAACTTACAATAGAATAAGTCAGATGATATCTGATCTGCAGTCGTTATACACCTCTCCCATGATTTGCTCCATTATCTTCAATAGAAACTAAAATTGGTCTTCTCAATGTCTAATCAGAGGTAAACTGCCACTCATCCAAGTCTAGATATCGGACAAAGCAGCCAAGCAGCACAGAGGCAGTGGAGGGATTTATTCACTACTCTACCCTCTATTCCATGTGTTAATTGTTCTTCATGTTAAGAACTTATGGATATCAGTTCTAAATTTTTCTTTCACAAAAGTAGGATCTCGAAGGTAGCAATCTATGGATTACTCCCAGTCCGAGTTCCGGTAGGTACATAGGTGACTGCTAAGGCCAGTCTGTGCCCGGTCGGTTCTGCTGCAAATAGGGCCAGAATACTGCAGACAATTGAGTTTTGGACAAGCTGCTGGCTGGGGATTTCCTCTCCTTGTGTTTTCTCTCTGCCTCTGATATGCGCTTGCTTTTGAAGGAGGCCACACCCTTTTTTATTTGGTTGCACCAGGTGCAGCGATCCTGTGAGAGCTTTTCCCAGGACTTGGGGTCGATATCAAAACTCCGAAGCAAAACCTTCAGGGTGTCTTTGTAGTGCTTCCTTTGACTGCCATGAGAGCACATCCCAGACTCAAGCTCTCCATCGAAGATGGGAACATAGGAAATAGGAGCAGGAGTAGGCCAGTCAGCCTGTTGAGCCTGCTCTGCCATCTACCTCTACACCATTTTCCCCACTATCCCCATATTCCTTGATGTCATTTGTATCCAGAAATCTATCAATTTCTGTCTTGAACATGTTCAATGATTGAATTTCCACAGCCCTCTGGGGTAGAGAATTCCAAGGATTCACACACACCCTCTGTGTAAAGATTGGCTTTGGTAAACGAGTGTCAGGCATTCTGGTGATATGACCAGCTCAACTCAGTTCGACTGTCACAGTATGGTGTGATGAGCACCTCAGTGTCTGGTATTTTGTCCTGCCATCTGATCTTCAGAAGCTTCCAAAGGCAGTTCAGTTGAAAGTGGTTGAACATCTTGGCATGACGTTGGTACACAGTCCAAGTCTCGCATGAGTACAGTAGAGTGGGTAGGAGTACTGCGCTATAGACTTTCAGTTTGGTAGGCAGACGTACTTTTCATTCCCAGACTAATGTTTGAAGTCTGCCAAAGGCAACGTTTGCTTTGGCAATTCTTGCATGTGTCTCATCATCGACATAGACAGCTCGAGAGAGTGTGCTGCTGAGATATGAACTTATCTGCTCCTGACAGGTTCTAGTCATGGACTGAAACCTTGGGCTTTCCTGGAGCAGGCTTCAGTGTTCTATGTGCTGTTCGTAAGGCCGATGTTGCATGCATTGGAAAACATGTCCAGCTCTGAACCGGCAACTAGTGCACAGTCATTGGCTAACGGGAAATCGTGGAGTATGTCCTTGGAGACCTTGGATTTTGCCTAGAGTCATCTCAAATTAAGCATCTCGTCCATGTGATATCTGATTTCAATGCCAGAATCACCTCATGGAAGGCATCGAAGAGCATGGTGGAGAAAAACATGCTGCAAAATGCTGGTGCTAGCACACACCCTGCTTAACTCTGTTTGTAACTGGCAATGGGTCAAAACACTCACCATCATCTGGCACATGCGCAAGCATGACAGCATGCTCATGGCGCGAATGTTACTTGCCACTTATCAGCCCAAGCCTGAATGTTGTCCAGGTCTTGTGGCATGCAGGCATGGACTGCTTCATTATCTGAGGATTGCAAATGATACTGAACATTTCAATCATCCGTGAACATTCCCCTTCTGACCTTATGATGGAGGGAAGGTCATTGATGAAATAGCTAAGATGGTTGGGGCTAGGACACCCCTGTGGAATTCCTGGAGTGATGCCCTGGGACTGAGATGATTGGCCTTCAACAACCACAGTCATCTTCCTTTGTACTTGATATGACTCCAACCAGTGGAGCATTTTCCCCCTGATTCCCATTAACTCCAGTTTTGCTTACTTGATAGTGAGTCAGGGCTGAGACAATGACATTTTGCATTCTTAGTGAAACATATTAGAAGGTTAGTGTAATCCGTGTCTGAAATCTTTCCCCAGAGAATGAGCAAGGTTAATATTAAACACTACAGTAAAGTAACTGCTCGTACTGTCAGTCCTGTTACAGGAACAATTCTTGAAGCACGCACTGTCAGTTCTGTAAGAACGTAAAAGTTCCTGGACATACAACCCACATATAGATAGTCTTTAAATAGCTCTACACCCCCATGTCTTTGGCTAACTCAAACCCTTGTATCTGTAGCTTCCTCTACACTCTTGTATCTAAAGGCAGAGTCCGCAGGCCAGATATGCGTTTGATACCCCTATCAATGAGCTTGGGTGACTTCCAATTCTCTGAACTGAAGATGGGCAGCCTTCCTCGCATCAGCCTTCCTGGCCTGGTTTAACTGCAATTGGAATTTAAATCTTTGTGAACTCACTTTACAGAACAGTGTCATGATCCTGTACTTTTTTTTCAGAATATGCAGTTTGCCTTTAAGCTTGCAAGGGATCAGTATTGCTTTAAGAGCCAGCAAGCCTTAGGAGTTATAGAAAGGTGCATTTTTGTTGCCTTAGAAACAGCCATTTGGAGACTGCGATTCAAAGGGTGCATTCTTGATACCATGGACACAGCCACTGGGAGTGAACCTGATGTGATACATTTGTTACAATTCAGTTTGAACTGGCAGTTAGTAAGACAGTTTGAAGACACAGACAGCTGTGGTGTCAGCACTGAAAAAGAGCTCTCAACCATTTAAACTGAAGGAAATAGGATTTTTGTCTGTTTAATTATTATCTATTGAAATTCTAAAAAGTCAAGCCAAGACACAGATCTCTGGTAATTTAAATTGAAGAAAGGGAAGTTAGACTGTGACAATCTTTTATCCCTCAAAAACTCTAAAGTCAGATTGATTCTGTTGAAAGTGTTTGCAAGTCATTAATTGTTGAAATTCGCTGGACTTCGAACAACATTCTGCGAGGACTTCGAACAACATTGGACTGTAAATTTGCAAGACTCTAATTTTTCTATTTTTAAATGTTCATAGTGTTTAAGAATTTAGTTCTTCTAATTAAAGAGTTAATTTGTTGATTTAAAGACACCTGCTTTGGTTAGCCTCATTCGGGGGTTAATAGATGGTACAATTCAGTTGGGTCTTTCTTTAATTTGGAAAGTTTTTAAATGATATGTTAGCCGATCTGTGGAACAACGGGATTGAATTAACAGTGCGTTGGTTCCACCACAATCAGAATCGTATATTTTGATTGGGGGCTTTGACAGGAGCGGTTGATCGTATATTTATTGGGGGCTCATCCTGGGATTTGAATAACATATTAATTGGGGGCTCACTCAAGATTTGAATCACATACTAATTGGGTTTCTGGATTTGAATCATATCTTAATTAGGGGCTCGCTCGCAATTGAATCATATTTAATTCGGTGGCTCGGGTCTGGGATCAGAATCAGACAAATCTGGGGGGCTCACATTTGGAATCATAGTAATTACTCATCTCTGGGATAACATATTTAAATTGGGGTCTTGCGTTTGGCGTCAGATTAATTGCTGTAGAGTCTGGGATCTTATCAATTGGAAACTTGATTGTTGGGATCTAAATCTGACACCAATTACAAAGAAATTAAAAGAACCAGGTCTCTTGTATAATAAGGTACAATCTATACCATTGTTATGGCATTAGTGGTTGTAGCAGATTTTGGGAAAGCAGAATGTTTCCCTGAGTGACTTGATAACTTTAACTAAGAACAAATTAAAAGAATTGGCAGTGAAATTGGGATTGGAATTGAAATCAGGTGCCAAAAAAGCAGAGATAATTGACATAATAGCCGAACAGATGGAATTGGTGGAAGAAGATGATGATGGTAATACAGATGAAGGGCAATACAAGGAACAAGAAAGCGAATACGAAAGACAAGAGGGTAGTAGGTCCGAAAGTAATGCAGTGGAATTGGCTAGGATTCAGTTAGAAATGAAAAAACTGGAGCTTCAGCAGGAAAAAGAAGCAAAAAAACTTGAGGCAGAAAAAGAATTAAGAAAACTTGAATTGGAGGAAAGGGAGAAAGAGAGAGCATTTCGGAGAGACAATGAAAGAGAAGAGAGGGAATTTAGGCTAAAAGAGATGGAAGTAAGACAAAGGGGTAGTCTTAAATCAATGGAAAATTCGGGTCAGGAAGAATCTGAACTTAGATCAGGACCCAGCGAGAAGTTGTTTAAATTTATACAGGCTCTTCCTAAGTTTGAGGAAAGGGACGTAGAGGCATTTTTCATTTCTTTAAAAAAAAATAGCCAAACAGATGAAATGGCCGAAAGAAAGCAGGACATTGCTCATGCAGTGCAGGCTGGTGGGCAGAGCTCATGAAGTTTATGCCATGCTTTCCGAAGAGGCTTCTGCAGATTATGAGATGGCAAAAAAGGCTATTCTCGCTGTGTATGAGTTAGTCCCTGAAGCTTACCGTCAGAAGTTTAGGAACTTACAGAGATTGACTGGGCAGACATATTTAGAATTTAAGAGGGTGAAGCAAATGAATTTTGACCGTTGGATATGGGCATTAAAGATAGAAACTATGTATGAGAACCTTCGAGAATTAATTCTCTTAGAAGAGTTTAGGAACTCCATTCCTTCAGTAGTGAGAACTCATATAGATAACCTGAAAGTTTTGAAAGCTAGGCAAGTAGCAGAGATTGCTGATGATTTTTAGCTTGTGAATAAAAAAGTAAAAAGTTAAATAAAAATAGAAAGTGGGAGAGTGAAAGGAAGACAAGTAGCCAGGGACAAGAAGGAACAGCTGGGAATGCCCCAGGATCGCCTCCTCAGGTCAGAAAGGAAGGTGCTGAGGGTAGAAATGAGATTTGCAAGCCAACGTGTTATCAATGCAACAAAATAGGTCATCTTCGTTCAGAGTGCTGGAAATTGCGAGGTAAACCCATAGGACTTGTAGGGGTACGCAAAGTTAGTGCAGAGGAAAAGACTCTGACTGAGAGTATAGAAGTCCAGGCTATAGCTTTAACAACAGCTGTGAATGTGAAATCATAAACTAAAACTAAGAGGAGTGTAGAGGTTAAGAATAAAATACCTTAGAGTTGTAATGATTTTTTGTCAAAGGGGAGAGTAACTCCGTATCCTGTAAGTGAGGCAGGAAAACCTATCATTATACTCAGGGACACAGGAGCAACCCAAACACTCTTGCTGGGGAAAGAGGTGAGGTTTCCACCAGAGAGTGCCTTGAACGCTAAAGTTTCAGTGAATGGAATTGGTGGGGTGTGTATACCCGTACCTTTGTATAAAGTACGCCTAGAGAATGACTTAATAACTGGGGTAGTAACTGTAGGCGTTGTCCACAGTTTACCAGTAAAGGGAATTGATCTACTCCTAGGAAACGATTTGGCTGGATCAAAAATATCAGTTCCTCATATGGTTACAGAGGAACCATGTAAAATTAATGAAACAGAGCTATTACAGGAGCAAGTTCCGAGAATATTTCCTGCGTGTGTAGTTACCAGAGCAATGGCTAAACAGAATCCATTGTCGGAGGTAAAAGGGGCACCACAGATAGATAATCAGGCATCTGAAACCTTACTTGGGGATTTAGATAATCCAAATGAGATGTTTAACAGATCGTCTATCATTGCAGCACAGCAAGCTGATCCAGAGATCTACCAAATAGCACAGACAGCTCTGTCAGAAGCTGAGGTGAAAGGAGTTCCGGAAGGCTATTATATGGCAAACAGGATTTTGAGGAGGAAATGGAGACCACCTCATAGACCTGCAAACGAAGACTGGACAGTTGTTGAACAGATAGTGGTACCAACAAAATATCGCCAAGGATTATTAAGGTTAGCACATGACATTCCTTTTGCAGGACATAGGGGAATTCGGAAGACCAAATTACACATAAGTAAACATTATTACTGGCCAGGTCTTACAAAGGATGTGAGACAATTTTGTTAGGCATACCACACCTGTCAAACGGTGGGAAAACCACAACCTACCATAAAACCAGGGGATGAGGTATTAGTGTTGTTACCATCACAGGGAGAACCAGTGAAAGCACGGTTCAGTGGCCCATAAAGAGTGATCAAAAGAGTGGTTAAGGTAGATTACTTGATTGACACCCTGATCGCTGGATGAAGAACCAGTTGTGTCACATTAATTTGTTCAAACCATATTACCACAGGGAGGAGGATAAGACAGTACAGGAATGTCAGGTAATCGGGACTGTGGAGAAGGAAAAGGATAGTGAGGATGAGGCAGAATTAGGCCTAGGAAATTCTCAGATTGAACCTCCAACTATCCAATCAGTGAATGCAGAATGGCTAGGAATATTAAACAATAGGCTTTTACACTTAGAGGCAAAAAGCGTGAAGTCCTAACCAGGGTTTTCACAATGTTTCAAGATATTTGTAAGAATAAGCCAGGATGTACAACTTTATCCACACATGATGTGGGTATAGGGGGAACCATTCCTTTAAAACGACATCCTTGTCACTTAGGCCCAGACAGACAGGCCCAAGTGGAAGCAGAGGTACAATGCATGCTGAAGGGCAGCTTAGCTGAGCCTAGTCAGGACAGCTGGAATTCGCAGATGGTTTTGATGACTAAACCTGGTGGATCGGCTCAAACTTGCATAGACTCTTAAAAATGTCACTGTGGTAAAGAAGGCAGACTCCTACCCAAATTCTCATTTAAAAGACTGTATGAACAGAGTGGGCAGCACAATGTGTCTTAAAGAAACAGATGTGTTGGACGGATACTGTCAAATTCCTTTGACATCCCAGGGTAAGAAAAAAATCAGTTTCTGTTACACCGGACAGGGTTTTCCAGTGTCAAGTGATGCCACATAGGTTAAGGGGTACTCGAGAAACTTCTCAGAGAATAGCGAACCCAGTAGTGGTCAGTGCTCCTCGCTGTGCAGTTCACCTGGCTGAGGTGATGGACAATAGGAACACTTGGAAGGAAAACATGAAACAATTGGAAGACTATGCTTGGAAATTTTAAAATGGGTTAATTGGAACAACCTTTTGAAAATTTAAAGCTGAAATGTTCTGGTGGAATTTGTTGCTATAGTCTAAACATTTTTTTTAGAAATGTGTATATCTGTAAATGCGTGGGAAAAAAAGTTAGCATTTTTTTCAATTTGTATTTTTTTTTACCCATTGTAATGAAACGCATTTCAGGAATGGCGTTTCATTCTGCTGGGGGCAGAATTCTGCGGAGGTGTCATGATCCTGTACTTTTTTTTCAGAATATGCAGTTTGCCTTTAAGGCTTGCAAGGGATCAGTATTGCTTTAAGAGCCGGCAAGCCTTGGGAGTTATAGGAAGGTGCATTTTCATTGCCTTAGAAACAGCCATTTGGAGACTGCGATTCAAAGGGTGCATTCTTGATACGGTGGAAACAGCCCCTGGGAGTGAACCTGATGTGATACATTTGTTACAATTCAGTTTGAACTGGCAGTTAGTAAGACAGTTTGAAGACACAGACAGCTGTGGTGTCAGCACTGAAAAAGAGCTCTCAACCATTTAAACTGAAGGAAATAGGATTTTTGTCTGTTTAATTATTATCTCTTGAAATTCTAAAAAGTCAAGCCAAGACAGAGATCTCTGGTAATTTAAATTGAAGAAAGGGAAGTTAGACTGTGACAATCTTTTATCCCTCAAAAACTCTAAAGTCAGATTGATTCTGTTGAAAGCGTTTGCAAGTCGTTAATTGTTGAAATTCGCTGGACTTCGAACGACATTGGACTGTAAATTTGCAAGACTCTAATTTTTCTATTTTTAAATGTTCATAGTGTTTAAGAATTTATTTCTTCTAATTAAAGAGTTAATTTGTTGATTTACAGACACCTGGTTTGGTTAGCCTCATTTGGGGGTTAATAGATGGTACAATTCGGTTGGGTCTTTCTTTAATTTGGAAAGTTTTTAAATGATATGTTAGCCGATCTGTGGAACAACGGGATTGAATTAACAGAGCGTTGGTCCCACCACAATCAGAATCGTATATTTTGATTGGGGGCCTTGACAGGAGCAGTCGGTCGAAACAACAGCAACATTTCAATATAAATCACTCTGAGATCTTCCCAAAATGGTTAAAATCCCAGTGTCTGACAGTCAGCATTGAATGTATTTTTGGTACTTGATGCTGGCTTAGAGGCTACAAAATGGTCTTAGAATAAAGATTCTGATAAAGATTCTGTTTGCCTTCATGAAAGCCAGAAAAACAGTGATCTTGTGACATGATTCCCTGTGAGTTGAAGTATTCTGATCAACACATTCTAACTATTACATCAGATCAGTGTTGTGTTTCACACCTCCCATCAAGTTTTCTGTATCTGAAAACAAGATTTCCCTTCTTAATTCAATGTTTACTTGATTTATTCCCACTGATTTACTCTTGTGTGCCCATTTCATCACTCCTTGGTAGAGATTTCGGAATTCAGTATTGATTCCTGTCATAGACTGGTACTGTTCACAGAATAAGATGCAGCGTACACGAATCTCTCACAGGCTCATACGTTCTTCTGGTACATGATGTCCTATATTGTGGTCAGCAAAACTACTTTTTAGGATTTTTTTTAGTGACTTCCCATTAGTCATTCATAACCCAAATAGATCAGACTTATCCTGACTGTGACATCTGTATATAGATATGAGCGTGATCAAGGCTATTTATATACTAACACAGCTTAACATAAAAACATAGAAAGATTTACAGCACAGATAGAGGCCATTCAGCCCATTGTGTCCATGATGGCCTAATCCCACCTTCCAGCTCTTGGTCCAGCTCTTAGCGTGCATCAGGGATTGTTACTTCGAGCAATACATTGCAGAACCTACCCGGGAACAGGCTATTTTAGATCTAGTAATGTGTAATGAGGTAGGATTAATAAGAAATATCATAGTTAAGGATCCTCTAGGGGGCAGCGATCACAACATGGTAGAATTTCAAATTCAGTTTGAGGGCGAGCAACTCGGGTCTCAAACCAGTGTCCTCAACCTAAACAAGGGCAATTACGGAGGTATGAAGAAAGAGTTGTCTAAAATGGGCTGGGAAAATAGACTAAGGGGAAGGTCAGTGGATGAGCAGTGGCAGACATCATCAGGAAGAATCAAAAGGCAGACTATTATTTAAATGGCGAGAGACTCCAAAAAAGTGCAATTAGAGGGATCTGGGTGTTCTTGTGCATGAAACACAAAAAGTTAGCATGCAAGTGCAGCAAATAATTAAGAAGGCAAATGGAATTTTGGCCTTTATTGCTAGGGGGCTGGAGTTTAAAAATAGGGAAGTCTTGTTAAACTGTACAGGGTGTTGGTAAGGCCGCACCGGAGTACTGTGCACAGTTTTGGTCCCTGTATTTAAGAAAGGATATACTAGCATTGGAGGCAGTTCAAAAGAACACTAGGCTGATTCCTGGGATGAAGGGGTTGACTTATCATAAACGGCTAAACAGGTTAGGCCTTTATTCATTAGAGTTTAGAAGAATGAGGAGTGATCTTATTGAAACGTGCAAGATTCTGAGGGGGCTTGACAGGGTAGATGTTGAGAAGATGTTTCCACTAGTGGGGGAATCTCGAACTAGGGGATATAGTTACAGAATAAGGGTCACTCATTTAAAACTGAGATGCGAAGGAATTTCTTCTCTCAGAGGATAGTGAATGTCTGGAATTCTCTATCCCAGAGAGTTGTGCAGGCTAGATCACTGAAAGTATTTAAAGAGGAGGTAGATTTTTGAAATATCGGGGAGTTGAGGGCTATGAGGAGCTGGCACGAAAGAGGAGTTGAGGTCTGGGGCAGATCAGCCACGATCTTATTGAATGGTGGGGCAGGCTTGAGGGGCTGAATGGCCTACTCCTGCTCCTATTTCTTACGTTCTTATAGCTGTCAGTTATGACACCTCAAGTGCACATGCAAGTGTTTTTTTTAAATGCATTGAAGAGTTCTGGCTCTACCACCCTTTCAGGCAGTAAGTTCCAGATCCTCATCACCCTCAGGGGAAAAAAATTACTCCAACTCCCCTCTAATCCTTCTATCAATTACTTAAAATCTATGCCCTCTGGGTATTGACCTCCCTGCGAACAGAAATAGGCCCTTTTGTACACCTCAATTAACTTCCCCCTCAGCCTTCTCTGTTCCAAAGAAGACGTCTGATCGTTACATGAAAATAAGTTACTTTCTGATAGTTGGAGAGTATATGCTCACATAGTGTGCTACTGAGACATACCACAGAATCATACAGCACAGAAGGAGGCCATTCAACCCATTGTGACTGGCTGGCTCTTTGTAAGAGCTATCCAATTAATCCCATTCTCCTTCTCTTTCCCCATTGCCCTGCAAATTTTTCGCCAAGTATTTATCCAATTCCCTTTTGAAAGTTAACTGTTATATAGATAGGAGGATAAAATGGGAGCAGGGGTTGATTGAAGAATTGATTCAAGAAACAATTACAGCTGTGAGGAGGGATGATATGGTAGAAGGATCATCAAAATGAGACCTTATGGGTTGAACTGAAGAACAAAAAATGGGTAATCATACTACTGGAAGCATACTATAGACCCCCAAACAGTCAGAGGGAGATAGAGCAAATATGTAGGCAAGTCTCTGAGAAGTGCAAAAACAATAGAGCAGTAATGGGGGATTTCAACTACTTTAATATTAACTGGGTTAGAATTAGTGTGACTGGCACAGAGGGAGCAGAATTCTTAAAATGCATTCAGGAGAACTTTTTTAGCCAGTATGTAGCAATCCCAACAAGACAAGTGGGTGATTCTGGACTTAGTTTTAGGGAATTTTAGGAACATAGGAACGAAGCTGAGCAGGTGAAAGAGGTAGCAATTGGGAGCACTTTGGTGGAAGGGATCATAATTCAGTTAGCTTTAGAGTAGTTGTGGAAAAGGAGAAAGATAGACTTGGAATAAAAGTTCTCAATTGGGGAAAAGCTAATTTTGCTAAGCTGAAATGTGATTTAGCTAAAGTGGACTAGAAACAGATACTTGAAGGTAAATCAGTACCTGATCAGTGGGAGGCATTCAAGGAAGAGATAGTGAGGGTTCAGATCAAGCATAAAAGCAAAATGCTGCAGATGCTGGAAATCTGAAATAAAAACAAAAAAGTGCTGGAAATACTCAGCAGGTCTGGCAGCATCAATGGAGAGAGAAACGGAGTTAACATTTCAGGTTGATGACCTTTCAGTTCTCTCTCTCTCTCTCCAAGACCTCGACATCCTTCTTAAAGTGTAGTGTCCAGAATTGAACACCATACTCCAGCTCAGGCCTAACAAGTGCTTTAATATAAAAAAAAATTGCATTTATATAGTGCCTTTCACAACCACTGGATGTCTCAAAGCTCTTTACAGCCAATGAAGTACTTTTTGGAGTGTAGTCACTGCTGTAATGCAGGAAACATGGCAGTCAGTATGTGCACAGCAAACTCTCATAAACAGCAATATGATAATGCCGTAACTGACTCTGTGACTCACCATTTTGGACATTACGTCCATCATGTAGGTGTGCGATATTCTGTCAAAGGCCTTCTCCTGCTCCAAGCTGATGAGGCAGGTGTCCACACTCCTATCCCGTACATGGGCAATTGTATCCCTGTGTAGCGCAAAGCTATCAGAGATCTTCCTGCTGGGTACAGTGCAAGTCTGATCGGGGTAACTCACCAACTCCAAATCAGACTTGACCCGATTGGTGATGACCTTGGACAGAATTTTGTAGTCTATGTTAAGCAGTGAATTGGCCACCAATTTCTCCCTTCTCCCCTTTCTGCTTGTAGATGAGGGTGATGGTGCCTTTCCCCATGGATTCTGACATACTGCCTGCTAGAAGCATACTCTCACACACTTACAGCAGGTCTGGACCGGTCCAGTCCTACAGAGTCGAATACAACTCGGCCGGTAAGCTGTCACTTCTGGGAGTCTTACTCATCTCAAAGGACCTGATGGCCTTTGGCAGCTCATCCTGAGTTAGTAGTTTGTCCTGACTCTCCCGCATACTGTCATCTAAGGCCTCCATGATAGCATGGCCTTTCAATCCTCTATCTGTGTCCATCATGTTGTACAGCCCGGCATAAAAGGATTTGCTGATCCGTAGAACGCCAGACTACGATGATGTTACTGAGCCGTCCTCTTCCTTCAGGCTACTGATCACAGAACTCTCTTTGTGTACCTTTTGGAAAAAGAAGCGCAAGCATGTCTCATCTCGCTCCACAGAGCGGTCTCTGGATCGGAAGATGATCTTGGAGGCCTCCGCGGCAAAGAGCGAGGCCTGCTGGCTCTTCACCTCTCGGAGATCCTGCTTGACCTCGACCCTCATCAACTGCAGCAGGAGCAGATTCTGCATGCTTTTCTGGAGTCAGAATGTTTCCTCTGTCTCTCACTTGCCTGCTGAACATGTATGAGGATTACAAATTCCTTGATGTTCGCCTTGATTGCTTCCCACCAGTGTGTTGGGTCTCAAAGAAGGGTTTCATGGTTCTCCAACCTTTGTAATCCCTTTTGAATTCCTCACTGTTCTCTGGGGTCAACAGTTTCACTTTCAGCTTCCATGTCCCCCTGCCAACCCTTCTGGTCGTCCTGTAAGTGATAATTAGCCAGTAGGAGGCAGTGGTCAGATAAGAACACTGGCTTGACATCAGTGGATCTGACCATGAACGCTCAGGACACAAACAGGATGTCAATTCTGGAATCTGGTCTCAACTGGGTGTATCTATGCAGTGCTTCATCTGCGGAGTTGATGAAGGTGTTGTGCAGCTTGGCATCTTGTACAGTTTCCACAGGAGTCTGGACGTGGCGTCCATTTGGCTGTCAGCCCTGCTGGATCATCTAGCCGCATCCATGATGCAGTTAAAGTCACCGCCTAGAATGACCAGCCTGGACATCACCAGCAGCAGCGGTAGTTGCTAGAGGACAGGCAGCCACTCACTGTTTTGAACCGGGGCGTACACGTTGATTAACCGGAGTAGAGCATTTTTGTACATTACGAGTAGGTGACCACCCACCACCTCCTTAACTTTGGAGATGGTGAAGTTGCCCCCATGCAGCAGAATACCCAGGACAGAGGAATAGGAATCATTTCCCGCTGGGGCAGCATGGTGGCATAGTGGTTAGCACCGCAGCCTCACAGCTCCAGCGACCCCGTGTTCTGGGTACTGCCTGTGCGCAGTTTGCAAGTTCTCCCTGTGACCGTGTGGGTTTCCGCCGGGTGCTCCGGTTTCCTCCCACAGCCAAAGACTTGCAGGTTGATAGGTAAATTAGCCATTGTAAATAGCCCCTAGTGTAGGTAGGAGAATTGAGGGAAGGTGGGGATGTGGTAGGAAATATGGGATTAATGTAGGATTAGTATAAATGGGTGGTTGATGGTCGGCACAGACTCGGTGGGCCGAAGGGCCTGTTTCAGTGCTGTATGACTCTATGACCAGATTGATGGGCCGTGGGACCACCATTGCGACTATTGCCTGTAGGTGCTGAGGTGTGGTATGCCACACTCCTGCAGAAACAGCAGTCGGCTTTGACCTTGGCAAAGTACCCCAAGGTCAAAACATATCATAAATTGGACTTAACACGACACATGTTATTGGAGCCAATCTTTAAACCCATTAAAATAGTGTGTTGCTTACCAGTCCAGGTGTCTGTTCCTGCATACCCATAGTGTTTGCAAATTGCGGCATTGTTGTTGGGCTCAGAAAACTGTCTTGGTCATTCACGGGGGAGGGGGGGGTGTTTGTTCCGCTGGGGTGACATCGGGGGAGGGGGCTTCTTGTAAGCAGGGAGGTTTGGACTGTCTTCTACTGGTGCTGTCTTTCCCCTCTGTTCCTCAATGAGGACATTGCTGCTCCCGGCTTCTCAGAGCTGGGTGTGCTGGGCCCTTCACTACAGCCAGTGTTTCGGAGCTAGGGAGCCTTCTCTTCAAGCTCCTTTGCATTCTGCAGATTTTGTTGGTGATGTCTTTCCTGCCCTTCCGCATCCAATGAGGAGCACCTGCTATAGTCTGTTTCAGACATGGGCCTCCTCTTGTCACTGGTTTGGGTGGTGGCCTGCTCCCATTTTTGGTCCTTCTTCTTTTGGGTTTTTCTCTTAATCACTTGCCACTCACCTGTTGTCCCTCTGTTGGCTCTTCTTCCATTGATTCCATCTGCTGAGGAGGAGGCTCAGGGTACAGGGCTGGTATTTGGTCGCTTGCTGCGACTCCGTCTTCTTTGTTCTCCTTCCCTGTCAGATGTTTTCCCACTGGGAGGCTTGGCGGGGTGGGGTTGCTGGTCTCTTTTGCAGCAACAGCCACGTTCGGCGTTACCTCCTCGATTCTTGCCGCTTGTGTGTAACTGAGGCAGCGTTTTGGCAGGTCTTGTAGAGGTGGCCTGCCCCACCTCACAGGTTATGGCACTGGCACTTACTCGACTTGCAGTCCTTTGTCTGGTGGCCTTACTACTTGCAGTTCTTGCACAGCACTGTGGCCAGCACGTGATTAGATTTGCCACAGATACGACAAACTCTCAGCTGCCCTGCGTAGGCCAAGAGGCCCTGACTTCCCCCAATACTGAAGCTGGATGGAAGGTGGAGGATAGCTCCATTGGCGTCCACCTTCGAGGTCACCTTGACGAGCCGTTTCCTGGTCCAAATCCCAAAAGTGTCATTGACCTTGTTGCTCTCCCAGCCTCGATTATAGCTGGCAAGGAAAGTGAGCAAATCCACAATAGGAATATGGGAGTTGCAGAGATGGACGTTCACCATCTGGTTCCATTGCAATGGCAGCGTAAACAGCAGCTCTGCTGTGAGGATCGACAGTGCTGCCTGGTTTCCTCTCTCCTTAAACATCTTCAGGAATTTCATGCGTCCTGCCATGTTCTTAAACGTCACGTTTAAGAGAATACCAGAGAAAGAGTAGGGCCCATTAGGGACCAAAGTGGCAATCTGTGTGTGGAGCCGGAGGATATAGGTGAGGTTTTAAATGATTACTTTTCATCTGTGTTCACTATGGAAAAGGACGATCTAAGTGTAGAGATCAGAGAGGGAGATTATGATATACTTGAACAAATTAGCATTGAAAGGGAGGCGGTATTAGCAGTTTTGGCAGGCTTAAAAGTGGATAAATCCCCAGGCCAGATGAGATGTATCCCAGGCTGCTATGTGAGGCAAGGGAGGAGATTGCAGGGGCTCTGACACAAATTTTCAAATCATCTCTGGTCACAGGAGAGGTTCCAGAGAACGAGAGGACAGCGAATGTGGTACCATTATTCAAGAAGGGTTGCAAAGATAAACCAATCTCTAACATCAGTGGTAGGGAAGCTATTGGAAAAAATTCTGAGGGACAAGATTTATCTCCACTTGGAGAAGCAGGGATTAATCAGGGATAAAAACAAGAAATGCTGGAAACACTCAGCAGGTCTGGCAGCATCTGTGGAGAGAGAAGCAGAGTTAACGTTTCAGGTCAGTGACCCTTCTCCAGAACTGGCAAATATTAGAAACGTCAAAGGTTATAAGCAAGTAAAGCGGGGGTGGGGCAAGAGATAACAAAGGAGAAGATGTAGCTAGAACAAGGTCACAGAATAGATGACCAGAAGGTCATGGAGCAAAGGCAAACAATATGTTAATGGTGTGCTGAAAGGCAAAGCATTAGTACAGATAGGGTGTTAACACACTGAAAATTGAACAGCAGCAAGTACAAACATGAAAAAAAAACAGTAGGTAAGCAACCTGAACAAACTAAGATGAAATAAAATAAACATACAAAAAAAAAATGTAAAAATAACTAAAAATGAAAGTAAAATGGGGGGCCCGTCATGCTCTGAAATTATTGAACTCAATGTTCAGTCCGGCAGGCTGTAGTGTGCCTAATCAGTAAATGAGATGCTGTTCCTCGAGCTTTCGTTGATGTTCATTGGAACACTGCAGCAATCCCAGGATCGAGATGTGAGCAGGGGCGAGTGTTGAAATGGCAAGCAACCGGAAGCTCGGGGTCCTGCTTGCGGACTGAGTGGAGGTGTTCCGCAAAGCGGTCACCCAATCTGCGTTTGGTCTCCCCAGTGTAGAGGAGACCACATTGTGAGCAGCGAATACAGTATACTACATTGAAAGAAGTACAAGTAAATTGCTGCTTCACCTGAAAGGAGTGTTTGGGGCCTGGGATAGTGAGGAGAGAGGAGGTAAAAGGGCAGGTATTACACCTCCTGCGATTGCAGGGGAAGGTGCCATGGGAAGGGGACGAGGTGGTGGCAGTAATGGAGGAGTGGACCAGGGTGTCACGGAGGGAATGATCCCTTCGGAATGCTGACGGGAAGGGAGGGGAAGATACGTTTGTTAGTGGCATTACACTGGAGGTGGCGGAAATGGCGGAGGATGATCCCTTGGATATGAAGGCTGATAGGGTGGAAAGTGAGGATAAGGGGAACCCTGTCACGGTTCTGGTAGGGAGGGGAAGGGGTGAGGGTAGAGGTATGGGAAATAGGCTGGATCCGGTTGAGAGCCCTGTCAACCACAGTGGGGGGGGAATCCTCGGTTGAGGGAAAAGGAAGACATATCAGAAGCGCTGTCATGGAAGGTAGCATCGTCAGAGACAGAGAAACTGGAGAATGGAATGGAGTCCTTACAGGAGGCAGTGTGTGAAGAAGTGTAGTCGAGGTAGCTGTGGGAGTCGGTGGGCTTATAATGGTAGACAGCCTATCCCCAGAGATGGAGACAGAGAAGTCGAGGAAGGGAAGGGAAGTGTCGGTGATGGACCATGTAAAGGTGAGAGAAGGGTGGAAATTAGAAGCAGGAAACGGCACCGATACAGTCATCAATGTACCAGAAAAAGAGTTGGGGGAGGGGGCCTGAGTAGGACTGGAACGAGGAATGTTCGATATATCCCACAAAAAAGACAGGCATGACGAGGACCTATGCGGGTACCCATAGCAACACCTTTTACTTGAAGGAAGTGAGTAGATTTGAAGGGGAAGTTGTTCAATGTGAGAACAAGTTCAGCCAAGCGGAGGAGGGTGGTGGTGGATGGGGACTAGTTGGGCCTCTGTTCAAGGAAGAAGCATAGAGCCCTCAAACCGTCCTGGTGGGGGATGGAGGTGTAGAGCGATTGGCCGTCCATAGTGAAGAGAAGGTGATTAGGGCCAGGAAACTGGAAATTGTCAAAATGACGTAGGGTGTCAGAAGAGTCACGGATGTAGGTGGGAAGAGACTGGACCAGCAAAGAAAAGATAGAGTCAAGATAGGAAGAAATAAGTTCAGGGGGCAGGAGCAGACTGACACAATGGGTCTGCTGGGACAGTCCTGTTTGTGGATTTTGGGAAGGAGGTAGAAGCGGGCTGTCTGAGGTTGAGGACTATGAGGTTGGAAGGGAAGATCTCCAGAGATGAGGTCAGTGACAGTTCTGTGGACAGTAGCTTGATGTTCAGTGGTGGGATCCTGGTCCAGGGGGAAGTAGGAAGAAGTGTCTGTGAGTTGGCGCTGAGCCTCTGCAAAGTAGAGGTCGGTACTCCATACAACAACAGCACTACCCTTGTCTGCAGGTTTGATGACCATGTCGGGGTTAGACCTGAGAGAACGGGCGTGCCTCAAGTTCAGAGGGGGACAGGTTAGAATGAGTGAGGGGGGGAGGCAGAGAAATTGAGATGACCAATGTCTCGCCGACACTTTTCAATTAAAAGATCAAGAGCGGGTAAGAGGCCAGGGGAGGGGTCCAGGTAGAGGGGGAATACTGAGGCGGGTGAATGGGTCTGCTGGTCGGGGGGGGAAGACTCCTGGTCACAGAAGTGGGATTGCTGCAGTGTTCCAGTGAACATCAACACAAGCTCAAGGAACAGCATCTCATTTACCGATTAGGCACACTAAAGCCTGCTGGACTGAACATTGAGTTCAATAATTTCAGACCATGACAGACCCCCCATTTTACTTTTATTTTTGGTTATTTTTTCTATTTTTTTGTGTGTTTATTTTATTTCATCTTAATTTGCTTACCCACTTTTTTCATGTTTGTACTTGCTGCTGTTCAATATTGTTTGCCTTTGCTCCATGACCTTCTGGTCAGCTATTCTGTGACCTTGACCTATCTACACTTTTTTTCAGAGATACAGCACTGAAACAGACCCTTTGGCCCACTGAGTCTGTGCTGACCAACAAACACCCATTTATACTAATCCTACATTGATCCTAAATTCCCTACCGCATCCCCACCTTCCCTTAATTCTCCTACCACCTAACTACACTAGGGGCAATTTACAATGGCCAATTTACCTATCAACCTGCAAGTCTTTGGCTATGGGAGGAAACCGGAGCACCCGGCGAAAACCCACGCAGTCACAGGGAGAACTTGCAAACTCCGCACAGGCAGTACCCAGAACTGAACCCAGGTCGCTGGAGCTGTGAAGCTGCGGTGCTAACCACTGTGCTGCCCTTTACTCCTTTGTTATCTCTTGCCACACCCCTGCTTTACTTGCTTATAACCTTTGACATTTCTAATATTTGCCAGTTCTGAAGAAGGGTCACTGACGTGAAATATTAACTCTGCTTCTCTCTCCACAGATGCTGCCAGACCTGCTGAGTATTTCCAGCATTTCTTGTTTTTATTTCAGATTTCCAGCATCTGCAGTATTTTGCTTTTATTTTAGTGATTTAGCAGGGATAGTCAGCATGGCTTTGTCGGGGGAGATTGTGTCTAAGAAATTTGATTGAATTTTTCGAGGAGGTGACTAGATGTGTAGATGAGGGTAAAGCAATTGATGGAGTCGACATGGACTTCAGTAAGGCTTTTGATATGGTCCCACATGGGAGATTGGTTAAGAAGGTAAGAGCCCATGGGATCCAGGGCAATTTGGCAAATTGGATCCAAAATTGGCTTAGTGGCAGGAGGCAGAGGGTGATGGTCGAGGGTTATTTTTGCGATTGGAAGCCTGCGACTGCAGGGACTGGTGCTGGGACTCTTGCTGTTTGTAGTGTTCTTTCTTTCTTTCTTTTGGGCCTCCTTATCTCGAGAGACAATGGATACGCGCCTGGAGGTGGTCAGTGGTTTGTGAAGCAGCGCCTGGAGTGGCTATAAAGGCCAATTCTAGAGTGACCGGCTCTTCCACAGGTGCTGCAGAGAAATTTGTTTGTCGGGGCTGTTGCACAGTTGGCTCTCCCCTTGCGCCTCTGTCTTTTTTCCTGCCAACTACTAAGTCTCTTCGACTCGCTACATTTTAGCCCCGTCTTTATGGCTGCCCGCCAGCTCTGGCGAATGCTGGCAACTGACTCCCACAACTTGTGATCAATGTCACAGGATTTCATGTCGCGTTTGCAGACGTCTTTAAAGCGGTGACGTGGACGGCCGGTGGGTCTGATACCAGTGGCGAGCTCGCTGTACAATGTATCTTTGGGGATCCTGCCATCTTCCATGCGGCTCACATGGCCAAGCCATCTCAAGCGCCGCTGACTCAGTAGTGTGTACAAGCTGGGGATGTTGGCCGCCTCGAGGACTTCTGTGTTGGAGATACGGTCCTGCTACCTGATGCCAAGTATTCTCCGGAGGCAGCGAAGATGGAATGAATTGAGACGTCGCTCTTGGCTGGCATACGTTGTCCAGGCCTCGCTGCCATAGAGCAAGGTACTGAGGACACAGGCCTGATACACTCGGACTCTTGCTGTTTGTAGTGTACAGTGTAGTGTGTCTGCCTGGGTTTTCTCCGGGTGCTTGCAGGTTGATAGATAAATTGGCCATTATAAATTGTCACTAGTATAGGTAGGTGGTAGGGAAATATAGGAACAGGTGGGGATGTTTGGTAGGAATATGGGATTAGTGTAGGATTAGTATAAATGGGTGGTTGATGTTCGGCACAGACTCGGTGGGCCGAAGGGCCTGTTTCAGTGCTGTATCTCTAATCTAATCTAAAATTAATGATTTAGGCATGAATATAGGAGGTATGATCAGTAAGTTTGGAGATGACATGAAAATTGGTGGTGTAAATAGAGAGGAAAAAAGCCTTAGATTACAGGACGATATAGATGGGTAGAGCAGTGGCAGATGGAATTTAATCCTGAGAAATGTCAGGTGTTGCATTTTGGGAGGACGAACAAGGCAAGGGAATATACAATGTAATAAAAGCAAATATTGCAGATGCTGGGAAATCTGAAATAAAAACAAGAAATACTGTAAATACTCAGCAGGTCTGGCAGCACCTGTGGAGAGAGAAGCAGAATTAATGTTTCAGGTCAGTGACCCTTCATCAGAAGGGAATATACAATGGATGGCAGGACCATAGGAAGTACAGAGGGTCAGAGTGACCTTGGTGTACTTGTCCATAGATCACTAAAGGCAGCAGCACAGGTAGATAAGGTGGTTAGGAAGGCATATGGGATACTTGCCTTTATTAACCGGGGCATAGCATATAAGAGCAGGGAGGTTATGATGGAGCTGTATAAAACTCTAGTTAGGCCACAGCTGGAGTACTGTGTATCGTTCTGGTCGCCACACTATAGGAAGGATGTGATTGCATTGAAGAGGGTGCAGAGGAGATTCACCAGGATGTTGCCTGGTCTGGAGCATTTCAGCTCTGAAGAGAGAATGAGGATAGGTTTAGGGTTGTTTTCCTTAGAGCAGAGAAGGCTGAGGGGGACCTGATTGAGGGATACAAAATTATGAGGGGCACAAATAGGTTAGATAGGAAGATACCTTTTCCCTTAGAGGAGGTGTCAACAACCAAGGGGCATAGATTTAAGGTAAAGGGGCAGGAGGTTTGGAGGGGATTTGAGAAAAATATTTTTCACCCAGAGGGTGGTTGGAATCTGGAACACACTGCCTGAAGGGGTGGTAGAGGCAGGTACTCTCACAACATTTAAGAAGTATTTTGATGAGCACTTGAAACGCCATAGCATACAAGGCTACGGGCCAAGTGCTGGAAAATGGGATTAGAATAGATAGATGCTTGATGGCTGACATGGACACGAAGGGCCTGTTTATGTGCTGTATAACTCTCTGATGTCAAAGCAGCCACCACTGGGCAAGTCCTGCTAGCAAAAATGTCAACAGCTTCAAATCTACAGAGTTTGAAAAGGACTCACGCAAGGAAAAAGGCCCAGTCCATGGGTGCACCTCCTTCGCTGTTTTTTACAGCCATCCTAAAGGATGGAGCTCTGTTATTGTTTGCAGTCATTTGCTTAACGTCTTCCCTGGACAAGCACCAAGGCTCAAACGAGCCTGAAAACAATAACCCATAGGGGAACTCCAACACCAACAGGGTGACGAGCTGATATTGGTGCTGAAACCACCCTCCAACCCCACGAAAATAAACCAAAACCCAAAGAAACACAATAGCATCCTGTTGCATTAAGGTCTGTCCCCTGCCAGGTAAGTAATAACCCCAAAGCTTTATTAATCGGCTTATCGGTTTGTCCTGCCACCGACAGAGTTCTGTACACACAACCTCAGATCTCTCTTCGTGCATCCTCTTTAAATTTGTACCATGTCATTTATAATGCTTCTCTTTTTTCCAACCAAACTCACTTCACACTTCTCTGTTAGATTCATGCCACCAGGCATGTGCCCATTTCACCAAGCTCTATGCCCTGCTGAACGTTGTTCACTGGGAATTGACTACATTCGATACACACCAGGAATGTGTGACCTTTGGTTCCATTACACTGACACACTGCAAAATAATTTCATTGAGACGACCTGAGGTTGAGAACAGCGCTGTCGAAGTTCAAGCCGGTCTTTCCTATTTGGTGTGTGCAGTTATTTGATCTCAGCCAGGATGGAGTTGAAAGCCCAAGAAGCGACCATTCAGCCCTTCAGGTCTGTGCTAACTCTTAACTTCAGCAATCGGAGTGGATGGATTGTGTGGCTAGTGATTGTGTGAGGGACGATGTTCCGGGCTGGGGAATCTGTGCGGTAATTAACCGAGCGGGGGTCGCACTTCCAAGATGAGTAAGAGCGGCGCCTGTCCCTCCCCAATCGCCGCAACCGCGGATATTTCCGGGGCAGATTTCGGCGGCGAACGCCGGGCCTGGGAAAGGTTCGTGGCCCGGAACCCCGGTAACTGCCCGGGACAGAGAACACAGGAGCAGCCGTGCCGGAGGGAAAGAGCGTCAACGATGGGGAGGGGAACTATCCCGCACCCCTCAGCATAACACTGATATATCCCGCACCCCTCAGCATAACACTGATATATCCCGCACCCCTCAGCATAACACTGATATATCCCGCACCCCTCACCGTAACACTGATATATCCCGCACCCCTCAGCATAACACTGATATATCCCGCACCCCTCACCGTAACACTGATATATCCCGCACCCCTCAGCATAACACTGATATATCCCGCACCCCTCAGCATAACACTGATATATCCCGCACCCCTCAGCATAACACTGATATATCCCGCACCCCTCACCGTAACACTGATATATCCCGCACCCCTCAGCATAACACTGATATATCCCGCACCCCTCAGCATAACACTGATATATCCCGCACCCCTCAGCATAACACTGATATATCCCGCACCCCTCACCGTAACACTGATATATCCCGCACCCCTCAGCATAACACTGATATATCCCGCACCCCTCAGCATAACTGATATATCCCGCACCCCTCACCGTAACACTGATATATCCCGCACCCCTCAGCATAACACTGATATATCCCGCACCCCTCACCGTAACACTGATATATCCCGCACCCCTCAGCATAACACTGATATATCCCGCACCCCTCACCGTAACACTGATATATCCCGCACCCCTCAGCATAACACTGATATATCCCGCACCCCTCAGCATAACACTGATATATCCCGCACCCCTCAGCGTAACACTGATATATCCCGCACCCCTCAGCATAACACTGATATATCCCGCACCCCTCAGCATAACACTGATATATCCCGCACCCCTCACCGTAACACTGATATATCCTGCACCCCTCAGCATAACACTGATATATCCCGCACCCCTCAGCATAACACTGTATATCCCGCACCCCTCAGCATAACACTGATATATCCCGCACCCCTCAGCATAACACTGATATATCCCGCACCCCTCACCATTACACTGATATATCCCGCACCCCTCAGCATAACACTGATATATCCCGCACCCCTCAGCATAACACTGATATATCCCGCACCCCTCAGCATAACACTGATATATCCCGCACCCCTCAGCGTAACAGATATATCCCGCACCCCTCACCGTAACACTGATATATCCCGCACCCCTCAGCGTAACACTGATATATCCCGCACCACTCAGCGTAACACTGATATATCCCGCACCCCTCAGCGTAACACTGATATATCCCGCACCCCTCAGCGTAACACTGATATATCCCGCACCCCTCAGCATAACACTGATATATCCCGCACCCCTCAGCAGAACACTGATATATCCCGCACCCCTCAGCATAACACTGATATATCCCGCACCCCTCACCGTAACACTGATATATCCCGCACCCCTCAGCATAACACTGATATATCCCGCACCCCTCAGCATAACACTGATATATCCCGCACCCCTCAGCATAACACTGATATATCCCGCACCCCTCAGCGTAACAGATATATCCCGCACCCCTCACCGTAACACTGATATATCCCGCACCCCTCAGCAGAACACTGATATATCCCGCACCCCTCAGCATAACACTGATATATCCCGCACCCCTCAGCGTAACAGATATATCCCGCACCCTTCACCGTAACACTGATATATCCCGCACCCCTCAGCGTAACACTGATATATCCCGCACCCCTCAGCATAACACTGATATATCCCGCACCCCTCACCGTAACACTGATATATCCCGCACCCCTCAGCATAACACTGATATATCCCGCACCGCTCACCGTAACACTGATATATCCCGCACCCCTCAGCATAACACTGATATATCCCGCACCCCTCAGCGTAACAGATATATCCCGCACCCCTCACCGTAACACTGATATATCCCGCACCCCTCAGCATAACACTGATATATCCCGCACCCCTCAGCGTAACAGATATATCCCGCACCCCTCACCGTGACACTGATATATCCCGCACCCCTCACCGTAACACTGATATATCCCGCACCCCTCAGCGTAACACTGATATATCCCGCACCCCTCAGCGTAACACTGATATATCCCGCACCCCTCAGCGTAACACTGATATATCCCGCACCCCTCAGCGTAACACTGATATATCCCGCACCCCTCAGCGTAACACTGATATATCCCGCACCCCTCAGCGTAACACTGATATATCCCGCACCCCTCACCGTAACACTGATATATCCCGCACCCCTCAGCGTAACACAGATATATCCCGCACCCCTCAGCGTAACACTGATATATCCCGCACCCCTCAGCGTAACACTGATATATCCCGCACCCCTCAGCGTAACACTGATATATCCCGCACCCCTCAGCGTAACACTGATATATCCCGCACCCCTCACCGTAACACTGATATATCCCGCACCCCTCAGCATAACACTGATATATCCCGCACCCCTCAGCGTAACACTGATATATCCCGCACCCCTCAGCGTAACACTGATCTCTCCCGCACCCCTCAGCGTAACACTGATATATCCCGCACCCCTCACCGTAACACTGATTATATCCCGCACCCCTCAGCGTAACACTGATATATCCCGCACCCCTCACCGTAACTGATATATCCCGCACCCCTCAGCGTAACTCTGATATATCCCGCACCCCTCACCGTAACACTGATATATCCCGCTCCCCTCACCGTAACACTGATATACCCCGCACGCCTCAGCGTAACACTGATATACCCCGAACCCCTCACCGTAACACTGATATATCCCGCACCCCTCAGCGTAACACTGATATACCCCGAACCCCTCACCTTAACTGATATATCCCGCACCCCTCAGAGTAACTCTGATATATCCCGCACCCCTCACCGTAACACTGATATATCCCGCTCCCCTCACCGTAACACTGATATACCCCGCACGCCTCAGCGTAACACTGATATATCCCGAACCCCTCACTGTAACAGTCTGATATACCCCGCACGCCTCACACTAACACTCTGCTTTATGCCACACCCTCACTGTAACACTATGATATACCCCACACCATTCACTGTAACACTCTGAAATACACCACACCCCTCACTGTCACACTCTGATATCCCCCACACCCCTCACTGTAACACCCTGATATACCCCACACCCCTCACCGTAACACTCTAATATATCCCGCACCCCTCACTGTAACACTCTGATATATCCCGCACCCCTCAGCGTAACACTGATATATCCCGCACCCCTCAGCATAACACTGATATATCCCGCACCCCTCAGCATAACACTGATATATCCCGCACCCCTCACCGTAACACTGATATATCCCGCACCCCTCAGCGTAACACTGATATATCCCGCACCCCTCAGCATAACACTGATATATCCCGCACCCCTCACCGTAACACTGATATATCCCGCACCCCTCAGCATAACACTGATATATCCCGCACCGCTCACCGTAACACTGATATATCCCGCACCCCTCAGCATAACACTGATATATCCCGCACCCCTCAGCGTAACAGATATATCCCGCACCCCTCACCGTAACACTGATATATCCCGCACCCCTCAGCATAACACTGATATATCCCGCACCCCTCACCGTAACACTGATATATCCCGCACCCCTCACCGTGACACTGATATATCCGGCACCCCTCACCGTAACACTGATATATCCCGCACCCCTCAGCGTAACACTGATATATCCCGCACCACTCAGCGTAACACTGATATATCCCGCACCCCTCAGCGTAACACTGATATATCCCGCACCCCTCAGCGTAACACTGATATATCCCGCACCCCTCAGCGTAACACTGATTATATCCCGCACCCCTCAGCATAACACTGATATATCCCGCACCCCTCAGCGTAACACTGATATATCCCGCACCCCTCACCGTAACACTGATATATCCCGCACCCCTCAGCGTAACACAGATATATCCCGCACCCCTCAGCGTAACACTGATATATCCCGCACCCCTCAGCGGAACACTGATATATCCCGCACCACTCAGCCTAACACTGATATATCCCGCACCCCTCACCGTAACACTGATATATCCCGCATCCCTCAGCCGAACACTGATATATCCCGCACCCCCTCACCGTAACACTGATATATCCCGCACCCCTCAGCGTAACTCTGATATATCCCGCACCCCTCACCGTAACACTGATATATCCCGCACCCCTCAGCGTAACACTGATATATCCCGCACCCCTCAGCATCACACTGATATATCCCGCACCCCTCACCGTAACACTGATATATCCCGCACCCCTCAGCATAACACTGATATATCCCGCACCGCTCACCGTAACACTGATATATCCCGCACCCCTCAGCATAACACTGATATATCCCGCACCCCTCAGCGTAACAGATATATCCCGCACCCCTCACCGTAACACTGATATATCCCGCACCCCTCAGCATAACACTGATATATCCCACACCCCTCAGCGTAACAGATATATCCCGCACCCCTCACCGTGACACTGATTATATACCGCACCCCTCACCGTAACACTGATATATCCCGCACCCCTCACCGTGACACTGATATATCCCGCACCCCTCACCGGAACACTGATATATCCCGCACCCCTCACCGTAACACTGATATATCCCGCACCCCTCAGCGTAACACTGATATATCCCGCACCACTCAGCGTAACACTGATATATCCCGCACCCCTCAGCGTAACACTGATATACCCCACATCCCTCACTGTAACACTCTGATATACCCCACACCCCTCACTGCAACACTCTGATATACTCCACACCACTCACTGTAACACTCTGATATATACCACACCCCTCACTGGAACACTCTGATATACCCCACCCCCGTCACTGTAACACTCTGATCTACCCCACACCACTCACTGTAACACTCTGATCTACCCCACACCCCTCAGTGTAACACTCTGATATACCCCACACCCCTCACTGTCACACTCTGATATACCCCACACCCCTCACTGTAACACTCTGATATATCCCACACCCCTCACTGTAACACTCTGATCCACCGCACACCCCTCACTGTAACACTCTGATATATCCCACACCCCTCCTCGTAACACTGATATACCCCACATCCCTCACTGTAACACTCTGATATACCCCACACCCCTCACTGCAACACTCTGATATACCCCACACCACTCACTGTAACACTCTGATATATCCATAACTGTCACTGTAACACTCTGATATCTCCCACACCCCTCACTGTAACACACTGATGTACCCCACATCCCTCACTGTAACACTGATATACCCCACACCCCTCACTGTCACACTCTGATATACCCCACACCCCTCACTGTAACATTCTGATATACCCCACATCCCTCACTGTAACACTCTGTTATAATCCCACACCCCTCACTGTAACACTCTGATATATCGCACACCCCTCCTCTTAACACTGATATACCCACACCCCTCCCTGTAACACTCTGATATACCCCACACATTCACTTTAATTTTCTGATATCACCCACACCCCTCAATGTAACCCTATGTTTCTCCCCCACACACCTCATTGTAACACTCTGATTTTTCCCACACCTGTCACTGTAACACTCTGATAGATAGGAATATCGGAACAGGAGGAGGCCATTCAGCCCATTGAGCCTGCTCCGCCATTCAATACGAACATCTCAGACTATCCCCATATCTTGTTATGTCATGGTATTTAGAAATCTGTCAATCTCTACTTTAAACATACTCAATGACTGAGCTTCCACAGCCCTCTGGGATCGAGAATTCCAAAGATTCACAATCCTGAGTAAAGAAATTTCTTCTCATCTTTGTCCTAAATGGCTTCCCCCTTATTTTGAAATTGTGACCCCTGGTTCTAGACTCCCCAACCAGGGGAAACATCTTACCTGCATCTACCCTGTCCATCCCTTTAAGTATTTTGTAGGTTTCAATGAGATCACCTCTCAATCTTCAAAACTCTACAGAATACAGGCCCAGTTTCCCCAATCTCTCTTCATAGGACAGTCCCGCCATCCCGGGAACAAGTCTGGTGAACCTTAGTCGCACTCCCTCTATGGCAATAATATCCTTCCTAAGGTAAGGGGACCAAAACTGCACACAGTACTCCAGGTGCAGGCTAACCAAGATTCTATACGATTAAAGCAAGACTTCATTACTCTTGGACTCAAATCGTCTTGTGATAAAGGCTAACATACCATTAGTCTTCCTAATTGCTTGCTGCACCTGCATGTTAGCTTTCAGTGACTTATTGACAAGGGCACCCAGGTCCCTTTGTACATCTACACTTTCTAACCTCTTACCATTTAAGAAATACTCTGCACATCTATTCCTTCTACCAAAGTGGATAACCTCACATTTTACCACATTATATTCCACTCACTAAGTATGTCCAAATCCCCTTGAAGCCACTTTGCATCTTCCTCATAACACACATTCCCACCTAGTTTTGTGACATCTGCAAACTTGGAAATATTACATTTGGTCCCCACATCCAAATCATTGATATATTGTGAACAGCTGGGGACCAAGTACCGATCATCACAGCCTGCCAGCGCGAGAATGACCCGTTTATTCTGACTCTCTGCTTTCTGCCTGTTAACCAATCCTGAATCCATGCCACTATATTACCTCCTATCCCATGTGCTTTAATTTTGCTAACCAACCTCCTGTGGGGGACTTTATCAAAAGCCTTCTGAAAATCCAAGTATACTACATCCACCAACTCCCCTTTATCACTTCTGTTAGTAACATCCTCAAAAAAACTCCAACAACTTCGTCAAACATGATATCCCATTCATAAATCCATGTTGACTAAGCCCAATCAGATATTATTCAAGTGTACATTTATCACATCCTTTAGAATAGATTCTAACATTTTGTCTACTACCGATGTAAGGCTAACAGGTCTTTAGTTCCTTGTTTTCTCTCTCCCTCCCTTCTTAAATAGTGGGATGGCATTTGCTACCTTCCAACTTAAAGGAACCGTTCCAGAATCTATAGAATTTTGGAAGATGATCACCAATGCATCCACTATCTCCATAGCTACCTCTTTCAACACACTGGGATGTAGAATATCAGGTCATGGGGACTTATCAACCTTCAGCCCCATTAATTTCTCCAATGCAACCTTCTTACTAATAATTTCCTTCAATTCCTCATTCTCCCTTGTCTCTTGGATCTCTAATTCTGGGAGATTTCTTGTATCTTCCTCAGTGAAGACAAAGTAATCATTTTGCTTCTCTGCCATTTCTCTATTCCCCATTATAAATTCTCCTGACCCTGCCTGTAATGGACCCACATTTGTTTTAGCCAAACGTTTCCTTTTTACCTACCTATAGAAGCTTTTACAATCTGTTTTTATATTTTTTGCTAGCTTACATTCATATTCTGTTCTCCCTTTCTTTATCAGTTTCTTCCTCCTCCTTTGCTGTATTCTAAAATTCTCCCAATCCTCAGGTTTACTACTATTTCTGGCAACTTTATCGGCCATTTCTTTTAATCTTGTACAATCCTTAACTTCCTTTGTTATCCACGGTTGACTGCCTTTACTTTTGGGGTTTTTGTGCCTTGAAGTAATGTACAGTTGCTGTAAACTATGTAATAATTATTTAAAGACTATCTATTGTCTATGTACTGTCATATCTTTTAATGCATTTTCCCAATCCACCTCAGCCAATTTGCCCCTCCTACCTTCATAATTTCTTTTGTTCAAATTTAACACCCTGGCTTCAGATTGAACTACCTCACTTTCAAACATAATGTAAAATTCTATCATATTATGGTCACTCATCCCTAAAGGTTCTTTTACAACAAGATTATTAATTAGCCCTTTCTCATTACATAATACTAGATCTAAAATAGCCTGTTCTCTAGTCGTTTCTTCAACATACTGCTCTAGAAAACCATCCCGAACACACTCCAGAAACTCATCCTCTATAGCATTAGTGCTCATTCAGTTTACCCAGTCTATGTGCAGATAGAAGTCACCCATAACTGCTGTATTACCCATGCTACATGTTTCTCCACACCACCACTACTGTTTGCTGGCCTATAAACAACTCTTACCAATGTTTGTTGCCCCTTGCTGTTTCTTAGTGCACCCAAACAGATTCCACACCTTGTTCTTCTGATCTGAGATCCTGCCTTATTAATGTTCTGATGCCATCCCTTATTATCAGTGCAACACCATCTCCTTTTCCTTTTTGCTTGTCCTTCCTAAATATCGAATATCCTTGAATATTCAGTTCCCAGTCTTGATCACACTGTAGCCACGTTTCTTAATGGCAATTAAATCATACCCATTTACCTCTATTTGTGCCTTTAAATCATCTACCTTGTTATGAATGCTGCGTGCATTCAGATAGAGTGACCTGAACCTTGCCTTCTATACATTATTCTGTGTTCTAAAACTAATTGTTGCTTGCCTTTGTTTCACCTGCCTTCTAATGTTACTTGTTAATTTTCTACCTCCTGTTACCAGCTTTACTTCCTTCCAATTTGAGCCACCCCTCAGGTTCCCATCCCCTTGATAAACTAATTTAAACCCTCCCCAACAGCACTAGCAATTCTCCCTTCGAGGAAATTAGTTCCGGTCCTGTTAAGGTGTAGCCCGTCCATCTTGTACAGGTCCCACCTGCCCCAGAACCGGTCCCAATGCCTCAGAAATTTGATGCCCTCCCTCCTGCACCAATTCTCCAGCCACGTGTTCAATCGATCAATCCTTCTATTCCTATGCTCACTCGCACATGGCACTGGGAGTAATCCTGAGATTATTGCTCTTGAGGTCCTGCTTTTTAATTTCCTTCCTAATTCCCTAAAATCTACTTTCAGGACATCTCTCTTCCTACCAATGTCATTGGTACCAATGTGGACCCCGATCTCTGGCTGCTCACCCTCCCCCAGAAGGATGTCCTGTAGCCGTTCCGTGACATCCTTGGGACCAGGGAGGCAACATACCATCCTGGAGTCACATTTACTGGCGCAGAAACGCCTGTCTGATCCCCTGACTATCGAATCCCTATCACTATTGCTCTTCCACTCTTCTTCTTCCCCTCCTGTGTATCTGTGTACCATGGACTTTGCTGTGGCTGCACTCCCCTGAGGAACCATTGCCCTCACCACAAAATGGAAAACCGATTAACAAGCAAGATAGACTCAGGGGACTCCAGCACTACCTGCTTGGTTCTCTTAGACTGCCTGGCGGTCACCCATTCCCTCTCTGCTTTCATGCTCCTAACCTGCGGTGTGACCACCTCCATAAACGTGCTATCCACGCAGTCTGGTGCCTCACGGATGCACAACAGTGACTCCAGCAGCCGCCCGAGTTCCGAAACCCGGAGCTCAAGCTTCTGCAGCTGGTGACACTTCCTGAAGATGTGTCTGTCTAGCACACTTGGTGCATCCATGACTTCCCATATGCTACAGGATGTGCATTCCACTTGACCAAGCTGACTTGCAATATCGTAACTTTAAAAACTATTTATTACAATTAGGAGTAGAATAACTTACCAGTTACTCATCAAATGGAAAAAGGTAGAAAAAGAAAGGAGCATCTCCCTCACTGAACTCCGTCACGCACCAAACTCCCACTTTACACTCTGTGCACTCAAAGTAGCTCTCAGTCCAGACAAATTTATTTTCTCTCTTAATTTATAGTTCCCCTCCTTACTGAACTCCCTTACTTACCAAACTCCCTTCTTCACACTCTGTGCCCTCCAGCAGCACTCAATGCAGACAAGCAGCACTGCAAGTCCCCTGAATTTATGCTCCCTGTAAACTGCTGTGTCAGCTCTGCTAGAGCTCAGAAACCAGTTTAAGCTGGCTACCTAATTAACTAGCTACAGCTACTCTCAGAGAGCTTGTATATCTGTTTAAAACTGTAAGAAGCCTAACTTTCCTCTTAAAATAAACAGTAATTTTAATTAATTGTTATATGTAAACAGAACAAAAACTGGACTTCAGAGGGATTAACCCTTAAAATTCACTCACTTACCAAACTCCCTTCTTCACACTGTGCCCTCCAGCACCCCTCAGTGCAGACCCACACCCCTCACTGTAACACACTGATATACCTCACTCTACTCACTGTACCAGTAATATATCCCAGACTCTACCATGATCCTCTGAGCGTGAGATGCATGAACAAACTTAACAGTCAAACCACATTTCAGGTATTATGCTCCGAAACAGTGTGATCGATGGTCTTGGTGTTGTTAGTGAGGATATAATCAAAGAATGTAATGTTCTGTTTCTGTATTTGCAGTGAACATCAAGTTCTTGTGAAACATACAGGAGGATGTCATTGTGGGGCTGTCCGCTTTGAAGTGAGGGCCTCTGCAGATTTGCATGTTCTTCACTGAAAGTAGGTGTGAAATAAATTTAGTTTGGTGCAGTGGATGTGTTAACAAATTTAGTAAACACAGCCAGAGCACCAAACCCAGCAGTCGGAAGAACACATGCAATGTGCCACACTCTTGGAAGGATGTGATTGCACTGGAGAGGGTGCAAAGGAGATTCACCAGGATGTTGCTTGGGCTGGAGCATTTCAGCTATGAAGAGAGACTGGATAGGCTCGGGTTGTTTTCCTTAGAGCAGAGAAGGCTGAGTGGGGACCTGATTGAGGTGTACAAAATTATGAGGGGCATAGATCGGGTAGATAGGAAGAAACATTTTCCCCTTAGTGGAGGTGACAATAACCAGGGGGCATAGATTTAACGTAAGGGGCAGGAGATTCACCCAGAGGGTGATTGGAATCTGGAACACACTGCCAGGCAGGAACCCTCATAACATTTAAGAAGTATTTAGATGAGCACTTGAAACGCCATAGCTTACAAGGCAACGGGCCATGTGCTGGAAAATGGGATTAGAATAGATAGGTGCGTGGGCCAAAGGGCCTGTTTCTGTGCTGTATAACTCTATGACTCTATGTTCACTACAGGAAGAGCAGAAATTACGAAATGTAGAAGCAGCAAGCAGGAGCAGAAGTAGGTGCGATGTGGTATAATGTACAGGTGCAGTAGGAATAGGTGTATTAAATACCGGTGCGGTAGGTGCAGGTGCATTTGGTGTGGGCGGTGCAATAAGTGCAGGTGTTATTAGTATATGTACAGGCACAGTTGGTATTGGTGTAATAAATTATGGCTACAGGCATGGTATTTCAAAGTGATTTCTGACAACGCTGGCCCCCCACTGATGTTATCAGGCTGCGCCGCGGTGCGCACATGTGCAGAAGGGCTCCTGCTTTCTGCACTGCGTTCCGGCTGGCTGGTTAGCGCATGCGCCGATGACGTCATCGCGTGACGTGTGCATCTTCGGGACAGTTGTGAAGTAGGGGAGAAAGCAGCTGGATGGGGGATCTGCAGCTGGAGGGAACGGCTGGATGGAGGGGGCCGGAAGCGAGAGGCCATTGAGAGCCGCTCTCTTCGGCCACTCCGCACCTCTCTCCCGCCCCCCCCGCCCCCTCGCTGCTCTCTCTCTGGCCGCTCCGCTCCTCCTCCCCCACCCCCACTGCTCGCTCCCCGGCCGCTCCAGTCCACCACCCCCCTCGGCCTGTTCGCTCGCCCACACCCCGGCCGCTCCGCTCCAACCCCCCCTCCCCGGCCCGCTTGCTCGCTGTCTCACTCCGACCATTGTGTGCTGCCATGTGTTTGTTAGGTTGCCTCCGTGTGATTATTTGAGCAGTGCCATCTTTAGTCCTGGCAGCTGCCTAAACTCGTAGACTGTGACGTTTTAGTGGCACATGCTGCATCACAGCAGCGCCACCTAGTGGTAGAGTTGTCAGCAAATGCAGCCATGGTATTTATGGAGCATCAGTCAGGGCTATTGGATTTAGTATCAGATAACAGGAAGCATTACTTCACTGAGAGGGTGTTTGGAATTTGTAATCAGTTACCAAAGGAGATTGTAGGGGGAAGGAGCTCAAGGCAAAATCTCAGGATGAAAAACACATCAGTGACAGCTGCAGGAGGATAGACTATGTCGACCCGTGAGCTTTTCTCATCTTGTGTTCATATGCTGTATGCAACCACTAGGTGGTGCAGTACTAGTACATGGCAATTGCAGCCTCAGCGACTGAAATGTCACTGTCTGCCAGACATTCAGTTATGATAAACCTGTATAAAACACTGCTACAGCTTCAACTGGAGTATTGTGTCCGGTTCTCGGCATCACACTTGAAGGATGTGAAGGCATTATAGAGGGTGTAGGAAAGATTCACACGAATGGTACCAGGGATGAAGAACTTCAGTTACCTGGATAGGTTGGAGAAGCTGGAGCTGTTTTCCTTGGAGAAGCGAAGAGGAGATTTGATAGAATTGTTCAAAATCATGAGGATTCTGCACAGAGTAGATAGGGAGAAACTGTTCCCATCAGCAGAAGGATCGAGAACCAGAGGGCACCGATATAAAGTAATTGGCAAAAGAAGCAACAGCAACATGAACTTTTTTTTTACATAGTGTGTGATTAGGATCCGGAATGCACTGCCTGAGAGTCTGGTGGAGGCAGTTTCAATCGAGGCCTTCAAAAGAGAATTGGATAATTATCTGAAGAAAAAAAAATTGCAGGGCTGTGGGAAAAGTCAGGGGAGTGGGACTAGGTATTCAAAATCATGAGGGGTCTGGACAGAGTAGATAGAGAGAAACTGTTCCCACTCGTGAAAGGATTGAGAACGAGACGGCACAGATTTGAAGTATTTGGTAAGAGAAACGAAAAAACTTTTTCACACAGCGAGTGGTTAAGGTCTGGAATGTGCTGCCTGAGAATGTGGTGGAGGCAGGTTCAATTGAAGCATTCAAAAGGGAATTAGACAGTTATATGAAAAGGAATAATGTGCAGAGTTATGGGGAGAAGGTGGGGGAATGGAACTGAGTGAATTTCTCTTTCAAAGAGTCAGTGCAGATACGATGGGCCGAATGGCCTCCTCCTGCACTGTAACAATTCTGTGATTCTGTGAGGTGGGTTGCTCTTGCAGAGAGTCGTCATGGACACGACAGCTGAATGGCCTCCTTCTATGCTGTAACCATTCTATGATTCTATGTTGGACAGGAATAATGTGACCTATTTCTCAACCTTTCCTAAGCTCCTGCTACCCAGCTCCCTGACAATCACATCCTCCTTTTCCTGAACCAGTGCTTTCCTCTGGGGTGTGATTGTGTTCTTAAACTAAGGGCGGCACAGTGGCGCAGTGGTTAGCACCGCAGCCTCACAGCTCCAGTGACCCGGGTTTAATTCTGGGTACTGCCTGTGTGGAGTTTGCAAGTTCTCCCTCTGTCTGCGTGGGTTTCCTCCCACATGCCAAAGACTTGCAGGTTGATAGGTAAATTGGCCATTATAAATTGCCCCGAGTATAGGTAGGTGGTAGGGGAATATAGGGACAGGTGAGGATGTGGTAGGAATATGGGATTAGTGTAGTATAAATGGGTGGTTGATGGTCGGCACCGACTCGGTGGGCCGAAGGGCCTGTTTCAGTGCTGTATCTCTAAACTAAACTATCCAGAAATTATCCCCCTCCCTTATGTTTCGGAGTGTCTCTCACCCGCACACCAGCTCAATGACTGAGCTGGAGTGACTGAAGGCAGGGACATTTCCTGCAGATGTGGGAGTCCAGGACAGTCCCGCTGTCCACTAATTCCCACATCGGTCAGTCATAGAGTTATATAGCGTTACACAGCACAGAAACAGGCCCTTCTAGCCCATCGTGTCTGTGCTGGCAATCAAGCACCTATCTATTCTAATCCCATTTTCCAGCACTTGGCCTTGTATGCTGTGGCATTTCAAGTGCTCATCTAAATACTTCTTAAATGTTGTGAGGTTTACTGCCTCTACCACCCCTTCAGGATGTGCGTTCCAGATTCCAACCACCCTCTGGGTGATTTTTTTTCCCTCAAATCCCTTCTAAACCTCCTGCACCTTACCTTAAATCTATGCCCCCTGGTTATTGACACCTCCGCTAAGGGAAAAAGTTTCTTCCTATCTATCCTATCAATGCCCCTCATAATTGTGTATATCTACAGTACATCCTACAGTCCTGACACATAGCCTGTCTTGCCATCTCTTTTCTTAATTATTTATTTGCTTGTTGATAGCCTGAATTAAAATGAGGTAGAAAACTTTTGTTAAGCAAATTACTTAACTGTTTACTCATCCTCGGGTTCCTTCTCCTGTTGGCACTGCTGATGCTGCTTTATCAGAATTCCGAGAATTTGTTTGCTGCAGTGTATCCTGTAGGTGCTGCAGCTGATGTGTAGCAGTGCTGCAGAGTGTCCAAACAAAGTAGGGAGCATAGGCAACAATTTTTAATATGAAGGTGATGGAATTGTAGAACAGATAACTAGCTGGAGTGGGGACGGGAGAATAGAAACTAGGTTTAAAAAAGGATTGGGTGAATATGTTTGGAAAAGAGGAGATATGGCTCCTATTTACAGAATGATGGTAAGGAATCTGAAGAGAAGGGTAATTAGATGGAGTGAATTGTCATCCACCCAAAACACATTACTGTTTGTTCTGGAATTCAGTCCTGCAGGGGGCAGTATCACACTGTTCAGCCAGTTTGTGAAAGACACACAGAATCATGCCTATTGTGTTGTGCCAGACTTGTCTTTGTGTCTAGCTTATCTATCTCTCACTCGTCATTCAGAGCACTTCAGGTGCTGTGAATTACTCTGAAGTGCAGGGGCATTTGCATTCCCTTGACACTACACAGGAGTATTGGCCCAGATTATGTAGAATGGCGGTTATACCCACAATCTGAAACAGAAGCAATAGTGCTACCAACTGAATCAGATTTGATACTGGGCAGATTAAACAGCTTTTGCACCAAGCAATACTGTGATGTGCTGTCACCAAGCTATCACCCCCTTCCCCCCAGCAATACACAATACTTGGCTATATAGAGGCATAGAGTACAAAATCAAGGAACCTATCGCACACCTACATGATGGACGTGCTTTCCAAAATGGGGTTTGGGGAGGGAATCTGCAATTGGATCCAACTGCTCTACACAAACATCAGTAGCGCAGTGTCAATCAACGGGTGGGAATCTGAAAGTTTCCCGATCAAATCTGGAGTCAGACAGGGCTGTCCTCTTTCCCCGGTCTTGTTTGTTTGCTGTATTGAACCCTTTGCTGAGTCTATTAGGAAGGATGCGAGCATAAGAGGGGTGACAATCCCAGGCAGCGGAGGCACTCAGGTCAAAACCTCCCTGTACATGGATGACGTCGCCGTCTTCTGCTCGGATCCGCTGTCCGTGCGCAGACTGATGAGCATCTGCGACCAGTTCGAACTGGCCTCGGGAGCCAAAGTTAACCACGGCAAGAGCGAGGCCATGTTCTTTGGGAACTGGGCTGACCGATCCTTTGTCCCCTTCACCGTCAGGTCAGATTACCTGAAGGTGCTGGGGATATGGTTCGGAAGTGCCGGGGCGTGCACCAAAACATGGGAGGAGCGAGTAGCCAAGGTACGACAAAAGTTGGGCATGTGGGGGCAGCGATCTCTCTCCATTGTGGGTAAGAACCTGGTCATCAGGTGCGAGGCGCTCACGTTGTTGCTCTACGTGGCGCAGGTCTGGCCCATACCCCACTCCTGCGCCGTGGCAGTCACCCGAGCCATTTTCCGCTTCGTCTGGGGATCTAAAATGGACCGGGTCCGGAGGGACACGATGTTCAAATCTCTGGACATGGGCGGGAAAAATGTACCCAACGTGGCCCTCATCCTGATGACCACCTTCGTGTGCGGCTGCATCAAGCTATGTGTAGATCCCCAGTACGCAAACTCCAAGTGTCACTACGTGCTGAGGTTCTATCTGTCCCCGGTGTTGCGAAGGATGGGCCTGGTCACATTGCCGCGGAACGCACCATGCAGTTGGGCGGCGCCGTACCACCTATCCTTCGTGGAGCAGTTTCTGCGGAAAAACACCTTTGACCACCGGTCCATCAGGCAGTGGTCTGCACGGAATGTCCTCAAGGCCCTACGGGAAAAGGAAACGGTGGATCCTGTCGGATGGTTCCCCGAGCAGACCGTCAAAGTCATTTGGCGGAATGCCTCATCACCAGAACTTTCAAACAAGCACCAAGACGTAGCTTGGCTGGTGGTGAGAAGGGCCCTCCCCGTCAGGTCCTTCATGCACACCCGAAGTCTCGCCCCCTCCGCACAGTGCCCCCGCGTTGGCTGTGGTGGGGAAGAGACGGTCGCCCACCTCCTCCTGGAATGTGCCTTTGCAAAGCAGGTGTGGAAAGAGATGCAGTGGTTTTTGTCAAGGTTCATCCCAAGCAGCTCTGTAACACAGGAGTCTGTGCTCTACGGGCTGTTCCCAGGGACGCACACCGAGACAAACATCAACTGCTGCTGGAGGACTATCAATTCGGTGAAAGACGCCCTTTGGTCTGCCCGAAACTTGCTGGTCTTCCAGCGCAAAGAGTTGTCCACCACCGAATGTTGCAGACTGGCACATTCCAAGGTCCAGGACTACGTGCTGAGGGACGCACTAAAGCTTGGGGCAGCCTCAGCAAAGGCTCAATGGGGAAAGACCACAGTGTAAGGTTCCCCCACCAAGCTGGACTGAGGGGCTGGAACCATGGGAAGCCCCTCGAACTGTATCGTTAATATTCTCAATTGCTGTAAATGTAAAACTGTAATTGACATGACAATTGTGAAACGGAAGGGTTGGGAAGAAACTCATGACATTATTGAAAGAAACTGATCTCTTTTGCAATGTTTGTATTTTTTCGTGCTGTTTGGAAACTGTTTGGCAATGTAATTTTTACAGATTTTTATGAATAAAGTATATTTTGGAAATAAAAAAAAAAAAGGAACCTATGTCGTACCCTTTATAAAATACTGGTTAGGCCAGAGTAAATAACAACAGTGGCAGAAGGGTCGGTATCCAGAGGACATAGATTAAGATAATTCGCAAAAAAAGAATAGCTAGCTCATGCACAAGATTCTATGATTCTGATCAATTGCTCTTCTGTCTCAGCTGCAGTATCTGTACAAAGAAACAAATTAAAGCGTTCATCGTTCCAGCCTCCCAGTTCCAACTCTTCAAGGTAGGTCTTGTGTGCAACAAGCTGTAACTGTAACTCCCGTCTATCCTCAAGAACATTGTTACATAGAAACATAGAAAATAGGAGCAGGAGTAGGCCATTCGGCCGTTTGAGCCTGCTCCGCCATTCATTATGATCATGGCTGATCATCCATGAATTGTTTGCGAATATCAACAAATCACCACCTTCCTGCTGCATTAGCCAATCTCTGGTTCTGAGCATTTAACTTGCATGCACAGACACGTGCTAAGGTGTGCAGGGCTACTGCTGTGCTGCGAGATGTGTTTTTGTGTACAAACACTGTGTCCACAGTTGTGACAAAAGCAGTTGGTATTGGAAGATAGATGATTGTTTCAGGTCCTTCATCCCTCAGTGTGAAAGACTCTAGTCTCACACCAGTCCTGCAGGGGAGAGTCTTCTATAGGCACATAAATAGTAAAAAGATGGTAAAAGGAGGAGTGGGGCTGATTAGGGACCTAAAAGGGAATTTACGCATGGAGCCAGGAGGCATGGCTGAGGTACTAAATGAGTACTTTGCATCTGTCTTTACAAGCAAGAAGATGCTGCCCAAGTCATGGTGAAAATGGAGGTGGTTGTGACACTAGATGGGCCAAAAATTGATATAAAGGAAGTATTAGAAAGGCCGGCTGTACTTAAAGTTGATAATTCATCAGGATCGGACGAGATGCTTCCAATGATACTGAGGGAAGTAGTATATATAGATATAGATATATGGGTGGTGTCAGAGGACTGGAGAATTGCAAATGTTACACCCTGTTCAAAAAAGGATGTAAGGATAAGTCCAACTACAGGCCAGTCAGTCTAACCTCAGCGGTGGGAAAGGTTTTAGAAACAATAATTTGGGACAAAATTAACTATCACTTGGACAAATGTGGATTAATTAAGGACTTCCAAAAGGCATTTGATAAAGTGTCACATAACTGGCTTGTCAGCAAAGTTAGAGCCCATGGTAAAAAAAGGACAGTGGCAGCATGGATATAAAATTGGTTGACTGACAGGAAGCAGAGAGTAGTGGTGAACGGTTATTTTTTGGACTGGAGGAAGCTATATAGTGGGGTTCCCCATGGGGTCAATGTTAGGACTCTTGCTTTTCTAGATCGATATTAGTGACCTATTCTTGGGTGCACAGGGCAAAATTTCTAAATTTACAGCTGACACAAAACTTAGAAGTATTGTGAACTGTGAGGAGCATAGTGATAAACTTAAAGAGGACATAGGCTGGTTGAATGGGCAGTCAAGTGGCAGATGAAATTTAATGCAGAGAAGTGTGAAGTGATTTATTTTGGTAGGAAGAACGAGGAGAGGCAATATAAGATAAAGGGTACAATTCTGAAGGGGGTGGTGGAGCAGAGGCACCTGAGTGTATAAGTGCACGAAATCATTGAGGGTGGCAGGGCAAGTTGAGAAAAGTGAGGAATAAAGCATATGGAATCCTGGCTTTATAAAAAGGAGCAGACAGTACAAAAGCAAGGAAGTTATGATAAACCTGTATAAAACACTGGTTCAGCCTCAATTGGAGTATCTGGGCACCACACTTTGGGAAGGATGCTAAGCCATTAGAGAAGGTGCAGAAAAGATTCACGAGTATGGTTCCAAAGATAAGGAACTTCAGGTACGTGGCTAAATTAGAGAAGCCGGGGCTGTCCTCCTTCGAGAAGATTAAGAGGAGATTTGATAGAGGTGTTCAAGAACATGAGGGGTCTGGACAGAGCAGATAGGGAGAAATTGTTCCCATTGGCAGACAGGTTGAGACCCAGAGGACACCGATTTAAGGCAAAAGAAGCAACAGTGATGAAAAAAAACTGTTTTTCACAGCAAGTGGTTGGATTCCGGAATGCTCTGCTTGAGTGTGTGTGGTGGAGGCAGATTCAATCTAGGCCTTCAAAAGAGAATTGCATAATTATCTGAAGGGAAAAAATTTGCAGGGCGATGGGAAAAAGATGGGGGTGCGGCATGGGACTAGGTGAGTTGCTCCCAGAGAAATGGCACGGAAATGACAGACCAAATCATCTCACTTTGTGCTGTACCCATTCTATGAGATTCTAGTGTTACCTATGAATTAATAAATCAGACTCTGAGGATCTCGTTGAGGCTGAATCATATGGCCTTGATTCAGAGCAGATCTTTTCACTTCCAATTCAGTTTCCCCCCCTTATTTGCTGTCAGGTTGTGGCTGATGCTGGCAAAGCTACAATTATTGCCCATTGCTAATTGCCCTGAAGGTGAACCATTACTCTCAGTGGTGAAGGAACAACTTTATATGTACAGTTCAGGATTGTGTTCCCAAGTGCTTCCTATAAATTGTACACACTACAGGCATGGTGCAGTCATTGCATATGGATTCCAGGGGTAAGGAATCTGATTAAGTGGGCTGCTTTGTCCTCAATGGTGATCAGCTTCTCTAGTGCTACTGGGCTGGACCATCCAGATGACTGGTGAGTATTCCATCACACTCTAAACTTGAGTCTTGTAAATGGTAGATTGCACAGGATGGCACAGAAACAGGCCACTCGGCCCAGTCAGTCCATGTCAGCGTTTATGCTCCACTTGAGCCTCCTCCTGTCTTTCCTCATCTATATCTGGGTACTGGTCTCTGGTAAATTGCTGACCAGGCCATTATTCACAAAAGCCTGGCAAGGACCATCAGCAGGGTAGGGAACTGCAGGGATAATCAATCAGCTGTATCTGCCTGCCCCTGTCTTCGCCCAGTGTCCACATAAGCAGACTTCTCATAAGAGGTAACTGGGTCGATCTTAGGAAAAGACCCTGAAAGTGTATAACACCTTATCAGGGTGTCCCAAAGCTCTTCACACCTAGTTGTTTACTTTTTGATGTCTAATCCTGTTGGATTGAAGCCAAACAGCAGCAACCCTGGCTGAATTTCTTCACCCTATTTTAGGGGTGCTGAGACCAGTTGTCAAACCATCATCACTTCCCAGGCTGAGCTCACCTGATTCAGCAAAGACTAGGGTGTGAATGTGGGACCTTATGATCTACATAGTTCAGCTGCTCCCTGTTTTATCAAAAACTAAGGGATTTGTGAACATTTTAAAACAGAAATGTAATGATTGATATTGGCACATGCTGGTCTCAGTGTCAGACACTGAACATTATTACATGGCTTCTGTGATCTATGGAATTGTGTGAATTGCTTGTTTATGTATCTGACAAAGTATCTCAGACAGTTGGCTTAATTGTGTTCCACTTGCCTGCAGTTTCATAGAACATAGAACAGTACAGCACAGTACAGGCCCTTCGGCCCATGATGTTGTGCTGAACCTTTAACCTACTCTAAGATCAAACTAACTACCTACCCTTCATTCTACTATCATCCATGTACCTATCCAAGAGTCGCTTAAATGCCCCTAATGTATCTGCTTCTACTACCACCGCTGGCAGCGCATTCCATGCACCCACCACTCTCTGTGTAAAGAACCTACCTCTGACATCTCCCCGAAACCTTCCTCCAATCACCTTAAAATTATACCCCCTGGTGATAGCCCTTTCCACCCTGGGAAAAAGTCTCTGGCCATCCACTCTGTCTATGCCTCTCATCATCTTGTACCCCTCTATCAAGTCACCTCTCATCATTCTTCGCTCCAATGAGAAAAGCCCTAGCTCCCTCAATCTTTCTTCGTAGGACATGACCTCCAGTCCAGGCAGCATCCTGGTAAATCTCCTCTGCACCCTCTCTAAAGCTTCCACATCCTTCCTATAATGAGGCGACCAGAACTGAACACAATATTCCAAGTGTGGTCGAACCAGGGCCTTATAGAGCTGCAGCATAACCTCGCGGCTCTTAAACTCAATCCCCCTGTTAATGAAAGCCAACACACCATACGCCTTCTTAACAACCCTATCAACTTGGGTGGCAACTTTGAGCGATCTATGGACATGGACCCCAAGATCCCTCTGTTCCTCCACACTGCCAAGAATCCTGTCTTTAAGCCTGTATTCTGCATTCAAATTCGACCTTCCAAAATGAATCACTTCACACTTTTCCAGGTTGAACTCCATCTGCCACTTCTCAGCCCAGCTCTGCATCCTGTCAATGTCCCGTTGCAACCTACAACAGCCTTCCACACTGTCCACAACTCCAGCAACCTTCGTGTCATCGGCAAACTTGCTAACCTAGCCTTCCACTTCCTCATCCAAGTCATTTATAAAAATCACAAAGAGCAGAGGTCCCAGAACAGATCCTTGTGGAACACCACTGGTCACCGAGCTCCATGCTGAATACTTTCCATCTACTACCACCCTCTGTCTTCTATGGGCCAGCCAATTTTGTATCCAGACAGCCAACTTTCCCTGTATCCCATGCCTCCTTACTTTCTGAATGAGCCTACCATGGGGAACCTTATCAAACGCCTTGCTAAAATCCATATACACCACATCCACTGCTCTTCCTTCATCAATGTGTTTTGTCACATCTTCAAAGAATTCAATAAGGCTTGTGAGGCATGACCTGCCCCTCACAAAGCCATGCTGACTGTCTCTAATCAAACCATGCTTTTCCAAATAATCATAAATCCTGTCTCTCAGAATCCTCTCCAATAATTTGCCCACTACCGACGTAAGACTGACTGGTCTATAATTCCTAGGGTTATCCCTATTCCCTTTCTTGAACAAGGGAACAACATTTTCCACCCTCCAATCATCTGGTACTACTCCAGTGGACAGTGAAGACGCAAAGATCATCGCCAAAGGCGCAGCAATCTCTTCCCTTGCTTCCCATAATATCCTTGGGTATATCCCGTCTGGCCCTGGGGACTTATCTGTCCTCATATCATTCAAAATTTCCAGCACATCCTCCCTCTTAACCTCAACCTGTTTGAGCATATCAGCCTGTTCCACGCTGTCCTCACAAACGACCAGGTTCCTCTCACTAGTGAATACTGAAGCAAAGTATTCATTTAGGACCTCCCCTAGCTCCTCCGACTCCAGGCACAAGTTCCCTCCACTATCCCTGATCGGCCCTACCCTCACTCTGGCCATCCTCTTGTTCCTCACATAAGTGTAGAACGCCTTGGGATTTTCCTTAATCCTACCCGCCAAGACTTTTTCATGCCCCCTTCTAGCTCTCCTAAGTGCATTCTTCAGTTCCTTCCTGGCTACCTTGTAACCCTCTAGAGCCCTGTCTGATCCTTGCTTCCTCAACCTTAACCAGAATTTATAACAGAAGTGAAACAGAATGATTAAGATTCAGTCGTTCCTTGTCAGGTCTCACCCACACTTAGGGTGATTTTTTTTTTGCAGGGCGCTGAGAATTTAACTGTTTACACATTCAACACAAAGGTAGCAAAGCATATCTTCTGCAAAACATGTGGAGTACAAAGTTTCTACACCCCTCGCTCCAACCCTGATGGATATGGTAGGGAAAATATATTATGTACATGGGTGTCAATTCCACAGGAACTGATAAATAAAATCTTGCATACAAAATGTTATCAGATACTTTTGAAACTCCAATTAAATTCCATGTATAGAATAGCACTTTTCCATTAAGAATTCCTGTAGGTGCATGAGGTTATCATTGCTACATAAAAGTGACAACATGGAAACAGGCCATTTGGCCCAACCAGTCTTTGTCAGTATTTACCTTCCACACGAGCAAATAGTCCTAGTCATGTTTACCCACCCTGTACCTTTTTCCCTTCATCCACCTCTCTAATCTAACCTTTAAAGCTGACAGTTTCTACTTTGACCACTAACTGTGGAAGTGAATTCCACAGCCTTAAAATTGTGAGACGAAGTTTCTCCTGCCCTCCGCTCTAAAGCTTCAATCTACAGCCCTTTGATCTAGACTCTCAAAAATTAGAAACAGTCTGCTTCTACCCACCTTGCCCCATCTTTTCAAGATTTTAAACAGTTCTATTATATTGGTCGTAACTTGCAATGTTCTACTGATAAAAGCCCCATTTTCAAGCCTTTCTTTGTATTTGTGGAAACTTGATGTGTCACACCTTGTAGATTGACATTGATGGATTTCTTTTGAAACTCTCAGATTTTCATCACTGGTGGTGTTAAGACTTGTCACTAAATCCCTTGAATCAAGTCTCACTCTTGCTTGAGCCCAGGTTTATGCTGGTTCTCAGGTACTGGTGCTGCATTTATGCAACAATTCCTGGCATGACCCACAGTGCATCTTTTGCATTCCTCTTGCCTCTTTTTTAATAGTTGATGCCATTTGTAATGTAGCTCTCTCCTGAACTGACAGCCATTTCTTGTTCACATTTATTGGTTACTTCAGTTGCTGAATCAGCTGTAATTTCCATCTGTAGGCGTGATGGCTCATTGCCTGGATGAAGGTACTGTGAACAGTGTCACAGTGGAACAGTTCAATGGCAAGGACTGGGAGAAGAGCATGAAGGAGCACAAGACCATACGGAATTTGTCTAAGTAATAATTTAAGCTACTTAACATAAGCCTCATTAATGAGAACTGAATGGTGTGAATGTTCAAGCTTCACCCTGATCATAAAACTCCAGTTACTCATGTTCCTATCCTCCTGCTGGGCTTGGCTTCCAAACTTACTGATAAGATGACAGAAGCCCAGAAGATTTGGTGAGGTCACTACAGCTATCAAGATTAAAACAAGATTAAAAACAATCACAGATACAGGGGGTTATGCACACATACATCTTCCCAAAGTGGATAACAAAAGCCAAGCAGTCTAACAAACACAGAGTCGAACTACTTTAAAATGTTGCAAACTTGGACATGTAACAATTGCCAAAATTAAATAAATATGAAAAGCTGAGTCGTTGTGCTGCTTTTTAGTTATCCCTGGTAAACTGGAGGAGTGTTGCTGCTGATGTACAAAGGACATATCTCATTCACATGGTTCTACTTTTGGGTGAAACAGCATTAGAACAAGGATGGTCCATTACTGATGAATTCATAGAGGTAAAGCCGATTTTCTGTTGATGGAAAGTGTGAATGCATGACCCCAGGAAGTTAATGGGTCTTACTATGAAATTGTACGAGGAAAGAAGCTGCCCCATATAATGTCTGGGTGGATCATTTGGCTGCCACATTGTACTGATGAAAGGGTGCGCACATCAGTCAGGGAGATGGCATTGGCAGTTTCATTTCCAAGCACCTTGGCCCTAGTTTTGTTCCAGTATATTTTTCTATTTTCCTGAATCTATGATGATGAAAGGATCAATTTTAATTGAGGTTATTATTAAATCAGTCAACGCTCCACAAAGCCACGATAGTTAAGATTTTTCCTTGTGGCATTACTTGATGTGTTACACATAAATCTTTAAAATGTTTAAAAATCCAATGAAACTACAGGCACCAAAGGGATAACGGTAACCTAACCCAATCTGGGTGGCCTAGGTTAAAATTGCCCCCATGTGTTTGCACCATATTAAAGACAGTGATTATTGGTGCTCTACCAATAGGTGGCCGTACAGTGTAAGTCGCTTGTTGCTGCACATACATTGCAAGTTGCTTTGCCACCTACTCCAGGCAGCATCAGTCCTTCACATCCCCACGGGTCATGGCTGTGTAAATTACAGGTAGAGGTAACTCACCCTATCCAGACTTAGGGAGCAGATTAGTCATGTTAAAAAAGTTGAGAAGACATATCTCAAAAACAAATTGATGCCTATCAATCAATATAATCCATGTAGTTTATTTAGTTCCATCAGGGCTCCGAATCAAACCTCCCATATTAAAAGTCTTTAGCAGCATCTGGCCGCTATTAGCTGAATTTAGTTTCCATTCAGTTCACCACAGGACAGATAATTATTCAGCTACAAAGAAATCAGATCAATTATCCAAAAAAAGTGAGAACATAATCGTAGGACCCCAACAGCTGAAACTCTTGCCATGATTTTAGTTGCCATCACATTTCAATGTAATTCTATGAAAGGTTTGTTAATACATTAAACCAGTCTTGAATAAGATTTCCAGGCAGCAGCATCCTATAAAACTGATCTCCAGGAGCCTGATGGTACACAACAGAAACGGAATTGTCATCACATGTTCACTGTGACATTAAATGGAAAGTGTTTATAAACATGTAACGGGAAATGTAGAGGTAGAGGTGACGGAACCATAGCAGCTGGCTCTGGTGACAGTACATGGCTTTCTGCAAAAAGAAAAAAACAACTATTAATCTACACTGAGAGGAGATCACAGCAATCAGAATAGCCACAACGTCAGCATCAACCACTGCTGGGATTCCCTAACCAGCACTATCATAGTGTGTGAGCCTTGTCCTTGTATTGATGGTGCTCCCAACGCTTCTCAGGTACAGCACGGGGTTAGAAACAGAGTAAAGCTCTCGCTACACTGTCACATCAAACACTCCCAGGACAGGTACAGCACGGGGTTGGCTGTTGCCTAATTGGAGGTGCTGAGTGGTTAACAAGGTTCAGTTGACTGTTGCTGTGTGCAGAGGCTGGAAGCTGTGTGACTGCTGCAAGAGGGAGAGACTGAGATTGAAACAAAGGTTTTTCCACATTCACAACAAAGGAAGGTAAAGAACTGGAAGCTCTTCTGTGAGTTTGTTTCACATTGAAGTCTTTTTCATTGATTGTTGGGAGTTGGGGAAGAAGAGACCTGAAGACCTTGGGTGGGGCTGCATTGTTCAATAGGGAACTCCCGTGTTTAACACCTTTGGATAGGGAGCTCCCTTCCCACCCCAACTACCGAGCCTGGGACAGCTGGAGCTGCCCAGGTGAAGAGACTTTTTATCTCAAGATCGAAAGAGGCGTGTGCCTGGGCAGCTTACAGCTGACCCAGGTGAAGACATCACCCCACATTCCCAATTGGAAGACTAGCTCAAAGATTTCTTTTTTGTAAATACCAACAAAGACTGATTCCTTCTGGCCTTCCTCTCCCACAGCCTCTTCCCCTTTGCTATAATCCCTTAAATATTTGCATTTTCGATTTATTATTGTATTTACTTCTTTGCTCTCAACACACAGCGCGTAAAACTTTTCTACCCCATGGCTTCTCAGTCCTCTCCGGTGGCGGGGCCCTCCTATGCTGCAGCAGCTGCAGCAGCCACTCCTGTGGCCCTGTCACCATTTAAAATCTTAACATCAAAGCATGGGGTGAAGCGTTACACCCACCCTACCATGACTATTGAGGCTTGTGTTAAGGCAATGGCCGAGGCTGTCGGCCCCTCGGCCACTGTGGCTGCCTCAAAGATGTACGGGAAGGCTGTGTTCTTCCTGAAGACCGAGTGGGCGGTGTCCCTCGCCCTAAGTACGGGGCTCACAGTGAGTGGGACTTTCCTGCCAGTGGACCCTTTGGGGGCCACTGCGCAGTGGATAATGTTGTCAAACGCCCCGCCCTTCATTCCTGATAAGCTCCTCCCCCCCCCCACCCCACCTGCAACAACTGGGGGAGGTGAGGTCGGGGATCACCCCGGTCCCGCTTGGTCTTTGGGAGCACAGCCTCCGACATGTCTACTCCTTCCGCTGCCATGCAGCTGGCGTGGGAGGAGGTCTTGGAGGGCCACTTCAGCGTGGAATTCCAGGCGACAGCCTACCGCATCTTCTGGACCTTGGATGGGGCGCGGTGCTATGTCTGCAAGGGGGTGGGGCGTGTTCGTAAAAACTGCCCCAACCTCCCGGCCGCCAACTCCACCTTGGCGGCACAGGATGGCGCTACTGCACCTCCTCCCACACATCCCACAGGCATCGATCAGTTGGTTCCGGAGGCTGTGGTTTTCATGGTCTCAGGCAGGGAGGGGAGTGCCTGTCCGAGTGGAAGGAAGGCACGGAGGAAAAATAAAAACCGAGAGGCACGTCCGCTGGATACCATGGCACAACCCGAGCCTGAGCTCAGCCTAAGGTCCGCTCCAGGGAACGCAGCTGCCCCAGGGCTAGGCTCAGGCTTGGGTAACTAAAAAAAAAGGTGGGTGTGGAGGCAGAGGCCTCTGATCCTCTGTGCCTTAGTGGGAAAAAGAGGAGAAGGCACTCCTCCACAGCGGTAACAAAGGGCCCTGAGGTGCAGGGCCCATCTGTTGGGGGAGAGCTGTCTCCTGGTTCGGGTTCCCAGGTTCCCCCTGCCACCACCACCATCAAAGCTGCAAAGCCTGGGCAGGAGCTCCCTAGCTCTCAGAATGGAGGGGAAGGGGAGGCCCCTGTACATGCAGCCTCTCCTGAAGGAGCAAGTGGAGCCATGCTTGTGGTGGAGGAGCCTGGGGACGCCTGCCTTTCTGCCACTGGGTCGGATGCCCTGAGTGTAAGGGAGGGCGAGACCCCCAAAGGGTCGGCCCTCCCAGCCAAAATCCACTCTTGACCAGGACAAACCTGATCTGGTCCTAGTTGAAACTGATGCCCCGTCTGCTGGGTCTGTGGGCGCTGGCGGGGCAGGAGATGGCCTCCTCTCTCAGCCTCTGGTCCCAGCTCCAGCTGGATTTCCAGAGTTGGGCACTTCCATCTCCCCTGGACAGCTCATTGGCCTGGGGATGGAGGTGGAGGGGGGTCCTGAACCGCTGGTGCCCACAGGCTCCAGTTCCATTTTAGAACTCAGAGAGGACTCCTGCGCCATCGATCCTGAGGGTGGGATCGTGACGGAGGCGGGACCAGCTGGCACGGCCGGGACGTCCGCCCCACAGGGTGTGGTGGGTGTGTCGGCCACTGGTGGTGACGATCCGGAGGAGGATGGGGACTCGGTGTGAGGCACGGAGGACGATCTTTATTCCATCGCCAGTGAGGTGGTGGAGTCCCTCATGCCTCCCACCGAGTCTCCTCTCATCCCCACAGCGGAACTCCGGGATTTCCTCGCGGCATGCAGGGGTTGTCGCAATAAACTTCAGCTGGCCCACAGCCGTTGGTTGAATCTGGCGCTGATCATCCAGTCCGTCCGTGCCGCCCTCAAGAAAGCGGGGAAGGACAGGGACGTGAAACGGGTTGACAGGCACAAGTTTAACGCCTTCCTCAATGGGTTGTTGGGGGAGTGGAAGGCCAGGTGCACTTCTGCTCCCTCCTCACAGTGAGGTGTTGGTGACGGTTTTTGAGTACCTTTTATTTTATTCATTCATGGGATGTGGACGTCGATGGCCAGGCCAGCATTTATTGCCCATCCCTAATTGCCCTTGAGAAGGTGGTGGTGAGCTGCCTTCTTGAACCGCAGAAGTCTATTTTTGGGGTCGGTACACCCACAGTGCTGTTAGGAAGGGAGTTCCAGGATTTTGACCCAGTGACAGTGAAGGAACGACGATATCGGTCCAGGTCAGGATGGTGTGTGACTTGGAGGGGAAATTGGAGGTGATGATGTTCCCATGCATTTGCTGCCCTTGTCCTTCTAGGTGGTAGAGGTTGCGGGTTTGGAAGGTGCTGTCTAAGGAGTCTTGGTGCATTGCTGCAGTGCATCTTGTAGATGGTACACACTGCTGCCACTGTGCGTCGGTGGTGGAGGGGGTGAATGTTTGTAGATGGGGTGCCAATCAATTGGGCTGCTTTGTCCTGAATGGTGTCGAGCATCTTGAGTGTTGTTGGAGCTGCACCCATCAGGCAAGTGGAGAGTATTCCATCACACTCCTGACTTGTGCCTTGTAGATGGTGGACAGGCTTTGGGGAGGCAGGAGGTGAGTTACTCGCCGCAGGATTCCTAGCCTCTGACCTGCTCTTGTAGCCACGGATTTTATATGGCTACTCCAGTTCAGTTTCTGGTCAATGGTAGCCCCTAGAATGTTGATATTGGGGGATTCAGCGATGGTAATGCTGTTGAATGTCATGGGGAGATGGTTAGATTCTCTCTTGTTGGCGATGGTCATTGCCTGGAACTTGTGTGGCATGAATGTTACTTGCCACTTATCAGCCCAAGCCTGGATATTGTTCAGGTCTTGCTGCATTTCTACACGGACTGCTTCAGTATCTGAGGAGTCAAGAATGGTGCTGAACATTGTGCAATCATCAGCGAACATCCCCACTTCTGACCTTATGATTGAAGGAAGGTCATTGATGAAGCAGCTGAAGATGGTTGGACCTAGGACACTACCCTGAGGAACTCCTGCAGTGATGTCCTGGAGCTCAGATGATTGACCTCCAACTATCACAACCATCTTCCTTTGCGCGAGGTATGGCTTCAGCTAGCGGAGTCCCTGATTCCCATTGACCTCAGTTTTGCTAGGGCTCCTTGATGCCATACTCGGTCAAATGTTGCCTTGATGTCAAGGGCAGTCACTCTCACCTCACCTCTTGAGGTCAGCTCTTTTGTCCATGTTTGAACCAAGGCTGTCATGAGGTCAGGAGCTGAGTGGCCCTGACGGAACCCAAACTGAGCGTCACTGAGCAGGTTATTGCTAAGCAAGTGCCGCTTGATAGCACTGTCGATGATATCTTCCATCACTTCACTGATGATTAAGAGTAGGCTGATGGGGCGGTAATTGGCCGGGTTGGACTTTTTTTTTAGAATTAGAATTAGAACATTACAGCGCAGTACAGGCCCTTCGGCCCTCGATGTTGCGCCGACCTGTGAAACCATCTGACCTACACTATTCCATTTTCATCCATATGTCTATCCAATGACCACTTAAATGCCCTTAAAGTTGGCGAGTCTACTACTGTTGCAGGCAGGGCGTTCCACGCCCCTACTACTCTCCGAGTAAAGAAACTACCTCTGACATCTGTCCTAAATCTATCACCCCTCAACTTAAAGCTATGTCCCCTCGTGTTTGCCATCACCATCCGAGGAAAAAGACTCTCACACTATCCACCCTATCTAACCCTCTGATTATCTTATATGTCTCTATTAAGTCACCTCTCCTCCTCCTTCTCTCCAACGAAAACAACCTCAAGTCCCTCAGCCTTTCCTCGTAAGACCTTCCCTCCATACCAGGCAACATCCTAGTAAATCTCCTCTGCACCCTTTCCAAAGCTTCCACATCCTTCCTATAATGCGGTGACCAGAACTGCACGCAATACTCCAGGTGCGGTCTCACCAGAGTTTTGTACAGCTGCAGCATGACCTCGTGGCTCCAAAACTCGATTCCCCTACTAATAAAAGCTAACACACCATATGCCTTCTTAACAGCCCTATTAACCTGGGTAGCAACTTTCAGGGATTTATGTACCTGGACACCAAGATCTCTCTGTTCATCTACACTACCAAGAATCTTCCCATTAGTCCAGGACTCTGCATTCCTGTTACTCCTTCCAAAGTGAATCACCTCACACTTTTCCGCATTAAACTCCATTTGCCATCTCTCAGCCCAGCTCTGCAGCCTATCTATGTCCCTCTGTACCCTACAACATCCTTCGGCACTATCCACAACTCCACCGACCTTCGTGTCATCCGCAAATTTACTAACCCACCCTTCTACACCCTCTTCCAGGTCATTTATAAAAATGACAAACAGCAGTGGCCCCAAAACAGATCCTTGCGGTACACCACTAGTAACTAAACTCCAGGATGAACATTTGCCACTTGGCCTGCTTTTTGTGTACAGGACATACCTGGGCAATTTTCCACATTGCAGGGTAGATGCCAGTGTTGTAGCTGTACTGGAATAGCTTGGCTAGGGGCGCGGCAAGTTCTGGAGCACAGGTCTTCAGTACTATGGCCGGAATATTGTCAGGACCCATAGCCTTTGCAGTATCCAGTGCCTTCAGTCGTTTCTTGATATCGCATGGAGTGAATCGAATTGGCTGAAGTCTGGCATCTGTGATGCTGGGGACTTCAGGAGGAGGCCGAGATGGATCATCAACTCGGCACTTCTGGCTGAAGATTGTTGCAAATGCTTCAGCCTTATCTTTCGCACTGATGTGCTGGGCTCCCCCATCATTGAGGATGGGGATATTTGTGGAGGAGCCACCTCCTCCAGTTAGTTGTTTAACACGAAGATAACAATAGCCAGCCTCAACATCAACGGCAGCAGGGGGTCTCGCTGCAGATTTCACAATCTCTCAGTCCTCAAGGAAGGGAGATATGCGGTGAGCTTTCTGCAGGAAACCCACCGTTCCGGGAGACAAAGCCACCTGGCTCCTGTAGTGGCAGGGTGGGGTCTACCTGAGTCACCTCACCCCTATTTCCAGTGGGGTGGCTATCTTGTTAACCCCGACATTTCAGCCAGAGATCTTGGAGGTCAAGGAGCTCCGTGACGGGCCATTTTCCTGGAGCGTGCCGCTCCACTTTGTGAACGTGTACGCGCCCAAGCACGGTGCGTTGCAAGCGCGCTTCTTTGAAGAAGTGTCCGTTCTCTTGAGCTCCATCGATAGTGGCGAGTGCATCATCCTCAGTGGGGATTTTAACTGTACCATCGAGATGGGGGATCGCTCCGGTCCCCAGCGTGGCCAAGCGTCGTTGGAGAAGTTGAGGTAACTGATCAGCTCCCTCAACTTGGTGGACGTCTGGCGGAATCTCCATCCCGACTCCAGCGCCTTCACGTGGAGGTCTGGCGCAGGAGGGTCCCAAATCGACCGCCTCTACTTTTCACAGGCGTACGTCTCCCGCCTCTCAGCGGCTTCCATGCGGCTGGTGCCGTGCTCGGACCATCACCTGGTGTGGGCGGAGTTCACTCCGCTCCGCACGCGGGTGGGGTCCGCGTACCGGCACTTTAATAACCGGCTGCTGGAAGACGAGCAATTCTGGGACTCGTTCCGTCGATTCTGGGCCGACTGGAGAAGGAAGCAGGGGGGCTTCCCCTCCTTGAGGCTATGGTGGGATGTGGGCAAGACTCACATCCATGTCTTCTGTCAGGAGTACACGAAGGGGTCGACCAAGAGACGGGAAGCCGAGATTGGCGCCTAGAAAGAGAGGTGCTCGACTTGGAGTCCTGCCTTGGTCATGCCGTCGCGGACATGGCCCTGTGGCAGGTGTACAAAGAGAAGGGCGTGATGAGGGTCCTGCAGCTCATAGGGTCCCGAGGCACGTACGTGAGGTCGCGGATCCAGATCCTGGAAGATTTGAACCGTGCCTCACCCTTCTTCTACTCGCTGGAAAAATGGCGGGGGGTCCGTAAGCAGCTCATCGAGCTGCTGGCCGACGACGGATCCTCCATCATGGATCAAGAGGGAATGGGCCTCCTGGTCCGTACTTAGTACAGTGCGACGTTCTCTCCGGATCCGTCCAGCGAGGACGTGCGCAGAGTTTGGTAGGAGGACCTGCCGAAGGTCAGCCGGGAGTGCGTCGACAGATTGGAGGCTCCGCTCACATTGGTGGAGTTGACCGGCGCCCTCCACCAGCTCGAGGGCTAATCCCCGGGGCAGGATGGGCTGACCATGGAGTTACTCAGGGCTTTCTGGGACGTCCTGAGGGATGATTACGCGCGGGTCCTGGGGGAAAGTCTGGCGACCGGGGAGATGCACCTCTCGTGGCGCAGGGCAGTCATCGTCCTGCTGCCGAAGAGGGGCCATCTCTGCCTGCTTAAAAACTGGCGTCCAGTCTCCTTCCTCAGCACGGATTACAAGATCTTTGCCCGGGCTATGTCTACCTGCCTGGGCTCCGTGCTAGCCCACAAGATCCAACCTGACCAGTCCTGCACAGGCCTGGGCCGGTCCATCCAGGACAACATCTACCTGGTCCGGGACCTGATCCATCTTTCCCAGAGGACTGGTCAGTCAGTCGCCTTTCCCTTGATCAGGAGAAGGCGTTCGACAGCGTGGATCACGAATACCTTTTTGGGACTCTGCGTGCTTTCAGACTCGGACCACATTTTGTGGCCCGGGTCCGACTTTTATACGCCGTCACAGACAGTCTGGTCAAAGTTAACGGGTCCTTGACAGCGCCCCTTTGCTTTGGGAGAGGAGTGCGTCAGGGATGTCCCCTGTCCGGCCAATTGTATACCATCTGCGTGGAGCCGTTGCTGTGCCTGCTTCGCAGGAGGTTGACAGGTTTGGCTCTGCGCGGGCCAGCCATGTGGGTCATCCTCTTGGCTTACGCTGATGACGTGCTCCTCGCGGTCATAGTCTAAGGACACGGGGTGAACCTTTCAAGACTGAGATGAGGAGAAATTTCTTCACCCAGAGAGTGGTGAGCCTGTGGAATTCACTACCACAGAAAGCAGTTGAGGCCAAAACATTGTATGTTTTCAAGGAGTTAAATATAGCTCTTGGGTGTAAAGGGATCAAAGGGTATGGGGCGAAAGCCGGAACAGACTACTGAGTTGGATGATCAGCCATGATTATAATGAATGACAGAGCAGGCTCGAAGGGCTGAATGGCCTACTCCTGCTGCTATTTCCTATGTTTCAATGTCACAGATCCTGTTGACTTGCGGAGGATGCGCGACTACCAGCAGACCTTTTCTGCCGCGTCCTCCACGAGGATCAATTAGGAGAAATGTTCCAGACTCCTGGTGGGTCAGTGGCGGGTGGACTCCCTACCAGAGGAGTTGACACCTATCTGGGAGTTCACCTTAGCTCCGCTGAGGAAGCTTGGCCGGCAAACTGGCAGGAGCTGGAGGCGAAAGTCACCATTCGGCTGGGGCGCTGGACAGGACTGCTCCGAGTGCTTTCCTACAGGAGCTGAGCGCTGGTGCCTCGATGCTGTGGTACTGGTTGGTCACTTTGGCCCCACCCCCTGCATTTGCCACAATGATCCAGAAGAAGCTCGTTGATTTTTTCTGGGGCAAGAGGAAACACTGGGTCTCTGTTGCGGTCCTGAGTCTCCCGATTGAAGAGGTCGGCCAGTCGCTGGTGTGCGTCCGCACCCAGGCTATGACTCTCCACCTTCAGACCCTGCAGAGATACCTGTACGTCGAGCATCCTCCCAGATGGTGTGTGCTGGCAACGCATTTTATCCGCCGGGGCACTGCCTTCAAGGCGACACGCAGCTCCCGGCGGAGAACGTTAGCCGCGCCTCTCTGAGGGAGTTGCCTGTCTTTTACCGGGATCTATTCAGAGTCTGGAAAATGGTCACCTCCAGTCAGGGCGCTACCCCACCGACGGAGGAGAGCGCCTCGCCTGTCCGGGCGGCCGGCTCCGGGGACGGACCGACGAGCAGAGAAGTAGCCAAAGCCTCCGGGACACTCCTCACTGCGGGTGACAAGATGGCTTGGGAATGCAGAACATTTCTGGCCGAGCTGACTCCCGCTCCCAGGGTCCCAGGCCCCGAAACTCTCCTCAGGAGCCGGTCCCGCACAACCTGAGCTGCCTCTCAGAAATGCCCCCATGCCATCCCACACGGTGCAGAGGGGTTTCCTGTATGGGCTGCTCCTGCACACTCTCCACTTCCTCGCCCTCGTCAGCCGGCCGGACACGCCCTGGCGGTCCGTGTTGCCATCTGGCGGCGAGGGGAAACCCCGGTGGAGGTCTCTCTGCGCGGGAGTCCTCCCCCTTTACATCGGGGACCTGGGGTGGAGGGTGCTACATGGGGCAGTCTCGTGCAATAGACTTTTAAGCAGGTTCACGGACTCCCAGGCCGTCTGTAATTTCTGCGGCCTGGACGAGTCCGTGTTCCATGTATATATGGAGTGTGCGAGGTTGAAATGTATATAAAGGGGCCCCCTCGACAAGTAATATATAAAAGAGGTCTGGAGTATAAAGGCTTCCTTCAAAAAAAAAAGTGCGGTTAGATACAGAATAAAGCTCCCTCTACAGGCTGCAATATCTCATCAAACACTCCCAGGCCAAGTCTAATTTACTGCCACGGACTTCTGTCTAATCGGCTACACTGGATTTAAACCAGTGGTGTGTAAAGTAACACTGTTTTTCCAAACTCTGCTATTCGGTTTGTGTGTAGACCACATCATTTTTAATGGCTCCAGAAAACCTTTGTGGGGTTATAACCTAATCAGTGCAAAACTGGGAATATGAATCTCTCAGGCTTCCTGTGGGTTCATGCACACCCAGCATTCATAGAAATTCCCACTGCGTGTGGGGGTGCAATTCGAAAGAGAGAGAGACAGACACTTGGTATGTCAATAGCGCTGGCAGTTAGAGATTCAGTTCTGCTGTCAGAGTTCAGGTATTGTTTGAACCCAGTTCCTGTACCTGGTACCTAATATTTAGGACTTGTTTATTTTTTGGAAAGGTGCAATCAGGCAAAACCCATCAGGAACCTGGTCATAAAATGGTGCACGTTGTTGCTTGCATTTACCTTGGCCTGTTGATATTCCCAACTGTGTAATATATACATCACGTGGTGGGGCCTCAGCCAACTGAGTGGCAGGTCCAGGATGGAGATATACCTCCGGAGAATGTTGGTGGATTGGAGTACAAGAGCTTGGCACCCTGGAAAGGAGCAGAAACAATTCAAATGAATGGTGAGTACAGCTGGGCGGAGGGATTGCTCTTCACATTTGTGGCCCTTGTCTCCATGGTGACAGTTTCCACATACTGGGCTCCATTTCCAGTTAGGACAGCTGTCTGCACATTGTTCAGTCCCTGCTGATGCCCACCATGTTGCTCAGTTTTGGAGCACACCTGAGTTCCAGTGCGATATTGAACCAGTCTGAGCCTTCGGGGAAGCAGGCAAAAAAGCTCCTTCCCACCAAAAGTACAACTCTGTAAATAAATCACATTCAAAAGTTTTGGATATATCTAAGGCAGTATGGTAGAGAGCCTTGTTTCATTCTGATTGATATGGTATTATGGGTTATGTAGTTATCAGCAACAAATTAGACTGGAAAAGCCTAACAACAAAAACTTTCCAGGACAATTCTCATCTGACTTCAGCTTTAGTTTAAAACTCCAAAAGCATAGCAGGTAGAACCTTGGTTAGCCTGCACCTGGAGTACTGTGTGCAGTTTTGGTCCCCTTACCTTTGGAAGGATATTATTGCCATAGAGGGAGTGCGACGAAGGTTCACCAGACTTGTTCCCGGGATTGCGGGACTGTCCTATGAAGAGAGATTGGGGAAACTGGGCCTGTATTCTGTAGAGTTTCGAAGAATGAGAGATGATGTCATTGAAACCTACAAAATACTTAAAGAGATAGACAGAGTAGATGCAGCTAAGATGTTTCCCCTGGTTGGGGAGTCTAGAACCAGGGGTCACAATTTCAAAATAAGGGGGAAGCCATTTAGGACAGAGATGAGGAGAAATTTCTTTACTTAAGAGGGTTGTGAATCTTTGGAATTCTCTACCTCAGAGGGTGTGGAAGCTCAGTCATTGAGTATGTTTAAAGCAGAGATTGACAGATTTCTAAATACCAGTGACATAAAGGGATATGGGGATAGTGTGGGAAAGGCATTGAAGTGGATGATCAGCCATGATCATATTGAATGGCGGAGCAGGCGTGATGGGCTGAATGGCCTACTCCTGATCCTATGTTCCTATGAATGGCGTTTAGGAGCAGCATAGTTCAGGGTCTAGGGTTAGGACCACAGGATTGATTGCCTGATAACAATGCAACAATCAGTAAAATATTGAAACTTGAAACCTTTTGGGCAGGGAGCAAATCGATACACAAATGAACTGCTCCAGTCTAATCGCCTGCGGTTTATATTTATGAGTGACCATACTGACCTAGAATCCAGCAGTGCCGATATAGTATGAGTTTTGTAGCTAGTATCAGAATAAATGGCCACATTCCTGCCATCGCTTCAGAGGTTGCCCTCTCAGGAATTACTGCTTTGGCCTGGGAATATTCTAATGTTGCACAAACATTTTAAAAATGAAGTAAAAATAATTTGGCAGTGAGCTCTCGGGAAGATTGTAGGTCACCGATTACTCACTGAGGCAATGGCAACTGTACAATAATTAGGAGACAGACTGAATAAGGTTGACTGCCAGTGTTTCATTAAAGTCCCACTTCAATGGATGTACAAGACAAATATTTCTCTCACCGTTGGGCAATTTCTTCTCTGAGTAAAGCTTCCTGTGAACATACAACAGAGACATTGAAATCAAAATTTTACAGTTCAGGAGGAGACCATTCAATCCATCACACCTGTGCTAGCTCTTAAACAGGTGTCCATTTAGTCCCGTTCCCCATACGCTTTTAGATACAGCAACACTTGCCTGACAGAAAGAGCAGTGGAAATCTGGAACTTGCTCCCCAAAAACTTGTGAATGCAGGGCTCAATTGAAACTTTCAAGACTGTTGGATAAGAGTATCAAGGAATATGGAGCAAAAGGCGGGTAAATGGGCTTGAGGTACAGATCAGCCATGATTTGATTGAAAGGCGGAACAGACTCGAGAGGCTGAATAGCCTCCTCATATTCCTATGTTCATGCAATTTTGCTGTCAATTGTTATGATGTAATTGCAAACCTCTCAACCCTCAAACTCATCATACTCTCTCTTGGAGACCACTGCCCTCCTATCCTCCCTTTACGTCTCCCTCCATGTAAATGCCCTTACCCATATTCACAGACAACCCTTGACCATGCCATCTGTGATCTTGTCAATCACAGATAAGGTCATCTTTGATCACATTGTTGTATCACCACATTCCCTTTCCCCATCTCAACTGTACTTCCTTGTGTCTGCCCTTGGATTAAACTCTCGCCCAACTCATTACAACCGCACTTTCAAAATCCAAACTGTCCATCCTTTGGCCCTCCATTCACCCCAATATTTCTGCAGCTACTGATCTGTTCAACTGCACCCTCACTTCCGCCTTTGATGCCATAGTCCCCATTAAAACCATTACTCTCTCAACCTAGCCATTGCCCCGGTACAGCCCTCATTACTGTTCCTTTAAGTCCAAGAGACGCATACTTCAATGTATATGGCGGACAACTGGCCAGCATTCATCGCCAGATCTGGCTGGACCACATGACGCATTGTTGGGTCTTGCTTTCCTCTGCCAAAACTGTTCACTATTCCAACATCCTAGAATGCAAAGATAAGCCCTCCGGCTTCTTTTCTCTACTGTAAACGATCTTCTTAAACTCCTCTCCCTCCTGCCTTCACCACCCTCACTTCCAAAATGTGCAAGGAGCTCATGGACTTCTTTGTCACTAAGATCAAGACCATCCTATCATCTACCTCTACCGCTTCCCTTCCTTCCCCTAACCCACCAGGTCAAACTTCCTCTAAAGTTCCCCCCGTCCTATCCCTGAAATCGCATCTTTCTCTAATTTCTCTCCTATCTCCCCTCACCAAGGTCACCTAATTCCACCTCCATAATAATGCCCGACTCCATCCCGTCTCAGTTCAGATGTTCCTGAAACCCTCATTTATGCCCTCTACATCTGGACTTGACTATTCCAATGCTCTCCTGGCCAGTCTCCCATCTTCCACCCTCCATAAACTTATGCTCATCCAAAACTCTGCTCCCTGTATCCTAATTCTCAACATGTCCCGTTCACCCATCATCCCCCTGTTGCTTGCTGACCTACATTGGCTCCTGGTTGAGTAATGCCTTGATTTTAAAATCATCATCCTTGTTTTCAAATGCCTCCATGGACTTGCCCCTCCCTATCTTTGTAACCTCCTGCAGCCCTACAACCCTCTAAAGATATCTGTACTGACCTCTTGCACAACCCCTATTTTAATCGATCCATCAGTGGCAGCTCTGCCTTCAGCTACCTGGGCCCTAAACTCCTCCATTTCTCTACCTCTCTCTCCTGCTTTAAGACGCTCCTTAAAACCTAACTCTTTGACCAAACTTTTGGTCATCTGCACATGTATCTCTTTATGTGGTTCGATATCAAATTTTGTTTGATAATGCTCCCATGAAGCGCCTTGGGACATTTTACTATGTTAAAGCCGCTATATAAATACAATTTGTTGTTGTTTTGCACTTAAGGATTAGTCACAACTAAAAGTGGGCAATTAACTAGCCTTTACTCTTTTCTGTTTCTCCTGTAGCATGCGATAATTCACAATAAAGAAATTGGGTTATTTCCTTTTGAAAGTAAGAGATTTTGAGGGAGTGTAACTCCAGTTTTCAAGTGCATACAAAATCTTTAGAGGATAAATAGATTGCCTGTTAGGCCAATCTGAAATAATTGGCAAGAGAAAAAGAAAATGCTGGAAATCTTTAGCAGGTCAGGCAGCATCTCTAGAGAGAGAAACAGAGTTAACATTTCAGGTTGATGACCTTTCATCAGTAATAATAGAACACAGAACACAGACTGTGTGTGTCTCATCAACAGTGCAAGAGGGCTGAAGGACTGGATGCAACCACAGAATCTTACAGCACAAGAGGCCGTTCAGCCCATTGTGACTGTGCCGGTCCTTTGGTTCAGCTAGCCAATTAGTTCCACTTCCCCTGTTCTTCCCAACAGCGTAATTTTTCCCCTTCAAGTATTTATCCAATTCCCTTTTGAAAGTTACTGTTGAATCTGCTTCCACCGCCCTTTCAGGCAGCGCATCCCAATAACGAATTTTTAAAAAGTCTTGAATATAATCATCACACACAAATCACTGACATTTATGGCCTGCAAAATAATTTGTTCCTAAACACAAAACTCTCCGAGTCAACTTAAAGACTGTAAAATGAAGGACCATGTGACCTTTGATCTATGTATCAAAATTCATGTTTGCTGCAGTGCACAAAGACAGAAACCACAATTTGCATGTATAGGGTGAGCAATTCAGAACATTCTCGATCTGATAACGATTTTCTGGCAGAGACACTGCCACAGATTTGTTGACAGAAATATCACATGGTTAAAGGTTCAGGGAGCTGTGACAACCAGGCCCTATGGCTGAATGGGAAATGTAAAGAAAACATGTAAAGGTAGCATAGTGGTAACATTACTGAGCTAGTAATCCAGAGGCCCGGACTAATGCTCATGAGTTCACATCCCACGGCGGTAATGATTCTGGAATAAAATGTTAGTCTCATTAATAATGATCATGAAACTATTGGATTGTTGTAAAAACCCATCTGGTTCACTAATAACCTTCAGGGGAGGAAATCTGCCGTCCTTACCTGGTCTGGCCTACATGTGACCCACAGCAATGTGGTTGACTCTTAACTGCCCTCTGAAATGGCCTAGCAAGCCACGCAGTTGTATCAAATAGTTACAGAAAAGTTGAAGAAGAATAAAACTGGACAGATCACCCGGCATCGACTGAGGCACAGAAAATGGCAAAAACCTATTTGATTTCATCCTCACTAATCCACCTATCGCAATTGTATCTGCCCATGACAGTACTGGTAGGAGTGATCACCGCACAATTCCTCTGGAGACAAAGGCCCATCTTCACAGTGAGGACACCCTCCATTGTGTCCTATGGCACAACCATTGTGTCTAAATGGGATAGATTCAGAACAGATCCAGCAGCTCAAAACTGGGCATCCATGAAGTGCTGTGAGCCATCAACAGCAAAAGAATTATACTCAACCACAATCTGTAACTTCATGGCATGGCATATCCATCACTCTACCATTACCACCAAGCCCTGGTTCAATGGCAGTGTAGGACAGCATGCCAGGAGCAGCAGCAGCAGGCATATCTAAAAATGAGGCGCCAATGAGGATTGCTCCATGGAGGGCCAGCATGGACGCGATGGGCCAAATGGCGGCCTCCTGTACCGTAAAAGACTCTATGACCTGGTGAAACTACAAATCAGGACCACAGGCATGCTAAAAAAATGGAAAATGAATGCTATAGACAGAGCTAAGCGATCCCACAACCAACACATGACTGCCACATCCTATTGTGAACAGTGGTGGACAACTAAACAACTAACTGGAGGAGGAGGCTCCAAAAACAGCTCCATCCTCAAGCTGGGGCAGCCCAGCATGTCAATGAAAAAGACAAGGCTGAAGCATTTGCAACCATCTTCAACATAAATGCTGAGTGGATCATCCATCTCAGCCTCCTCCGAGGTCCCTACCATCATAGATGCCAGTCTTCAGACAATTCGATTCACTCCACATGATATGAAGAAATGGCTGAAGACACTGGATATAACAAAGGCAATGGGCCCTAACAACATCCCGGCTGTAGCACTGAAAACTTGTGCTCCAGAATTAGTTGCGCCCTTAGCCAAGCTGTTCGATTACAGCTACAACACTGGCATCTACCCGACAATGTGGAAAATTGCCCAGTTATGTCCTGCCCACAAACAGCAGGACAAATGCAAACCAGCCAATTACCAACCCATCAGTCTACGCTCAATCATCAGCAAAGTGATAGAAGGAGTCGACGACAATGCTATCAAGTGACACTCAGCAACAACCTGCTCACCAATGCTCAGTTTGGGTTCTGCCAAGGCCACTCAGCTCCAGACCTCATTACCGCCATGGTCCAAACTTGGAAAAACAAGAGCTGAATTCTAGAGGTGAAGTGAGATTAACTGCCCTTGACATCATGGTAGCATTTGATCAAGTGTGGCATCAAGCAGCACTAGCAAGATTGAAGTCGATGGAAACAAGTGGGAAAGCTCTCCGTTGGTTGGAGTCATACCTAGCATAATAAAGATGGTTGTGGTTGTTGTAGGCCAATTATCTCAGCTCCATCATCATAAAGTCAGAAGTCGGGATGCCCGCTGATGATTACACAGTGTTCAGGTACCATTTGTGAGAGCTCAGATACTAAAGCAGTCTGTGCCCACATGTAGCAAGACCTGGACAACATTCAGGCTTGGGCTGATAAGTGGCAAGTACCAGGCAATGACCATCTCCAACAAGAAAGAATCTAACCATCTCCCCTTGACATTCAATGGCATTACCATTGCTGAATTCCGCACCATCAATATCCTGGGGGTTACTGTGAACCAGAAACTTCACCGGACCAGCCATATAAATACTGTGGCTACAACAGCAGGTCAGAGGCTGGGAATTCTGTGGTGAGTAACTCACTTCCTGACTCCCCAAAGCCTGTCCACTATCTACAAGGCACAAGTCAGGAGTGTGATAGAATAACCTCCACTTGCCTGTATGTTCCTAATCACTACCATTAAGGAAAAAGTACTAGGAAAACTAATGGAACTAAAGGCTGACAGGTCCCCTGGACCTGATGGCCTGCATTCTAGGGTCTTAAAAGAAGTGGCTGCAGATAGTGGATGCATTGGTTGTAATCTTCCAAAATTCCCTAGATTCTGGAAAGGTCCCAGTGGATCAGTAAACTGGAAATGCAGCACCTCTCTTCAAGAAAGGAGGGAGACAAAGCAGGAAACTATAGGCCCGTTAGTCTAACATCTGTCATTGGGAAAATGCTAGAATCCATTATTAAGAAAGTAGTAGCAGGACATTTAGAAAATCATAAAACAATCAGGCAGAGTCAACATGGTTTTATAAAAGGGAAATCATGTTTGACAAATTTATTAGAGTTCTTTGAGGATGTAACAGCAGGGTGGACAAAGGGGAACCAGTAGATGTAGTGTATTTGGATTTCCAAAAGGCATTCAATAAGGTGCCACATAAAAGATTACTACACAAGACAACAGTTCAAGGTGTTGGAGGTAATATATTAGCATGGATAGAGGATTAGCTAACTAACAAGAAACAGAGAATCAGGATAAATGGGGCATTTCAAGTTGGCAAACTGTAACTAGTGGAGTGCCACAGGGATCAATGCTGGGGCCTCAACTATTTACAATCTATATTAATGACTTGAATGAAGGGACCATGTGTATTGTAGCTACATTTGCTGGTGATACAAAGATAGGTAGGAAAGCAAGTTGTGAGGAGGACTCAAAGAGTCTGCAAAGGGACATAGATAGGTTAAGTGAGTGGACAAAAATAAGGGGCAGATGGTGTATAATGTACGAAAATGTGAGATTGTCCACTTTGGTGGGAAGAATAGAAAAGCAGAATATTAGTTAAATGGAGAGAGACTGCAGAATCCTGTGGTACAGAGCGATCTGGCTGTCCTTGTACACAAATTACAAAAAGTTAGTATGCAGGTACAGAAAGTAATTAGGAAGGCAAATGGAATGTTGGCCTTTATTGCAAGGGGGATGGAGTATAAAAGTAGGGAAGTCTTGCTACAACTGTAAAGGGCATTGGTGAGACTGCACCTAGAGTACTGCGTACAGTTTTGGTCTCCTTACTTAAGGAGGGATATACTTGCATTGGAAGCAGTTCAGAGGAGGTTCACCAGGTGATTCCTGGGATAAAGGGGTTGTCTTAGGAGGAAAGGTTGAGCAGGTTTGGAGTTTAGAAGAATGAGAGGTGATCTTATTGAAACATAAGATTCTGAGGGGGCTTGACAGGGTGGATGCTGAGAGGATGTTTCTCCACATGGTGGGAATACAGAACTAGACAGCACAGTTTAAAAATAAAAGGTCTCCCATTTAAGATGGAGATGAAGAGGAATTTTTTCTCTCAGAGGACTCTTTTTCCCCAGAGAGCAGTGAAAGCTGGGTCATTGAATATATTTAAGACTGTGTTAGACAGATTTTTGATCTACAAGTGAGTCAAGGGTTATGGGGCAGGCAGGAAAGCAGACTTAAGGCCACAATCAGATCAGCCATGATCTTATTGAATGGCGAAGCAGGCTCAAGGGGGTGAATGGTCTACTCCTGCTCCTATTTCTTATGATCTTATGATCTTTAAGAAGCTTGACAACATCCAAGACAAAGCAACCCGCTTGATCGGCATCCCATCGACCACCGGCACAAAATGGTAGGGGAAACATCTTAGCTGCATCTACCCTGTCCATCCCTTTAAGTATTTTGTAGGTTTCAATGAGATCACCTCTCATTGTTTGAAACTAGAGAATACTGACCCAGTTTCCCCAATCTCTCCTCATAGGACAGTCCCGCCATCCCGGGAACAAGTCTGGTGAACCTACATTGCACTCCTTCTATGGCAATAATATCCTTCCCAAGGTAAGGGGACCAAAACTGCACACAGTACTCCAAGAACAGTCTAACCAAGGTTCTATACAATTGAAGCAAGACTTCACTACTCCTGTACTCAAATCCTCTTGCAATAAAGACTAACACACCATTAGACTTCTTAATTGCTTGCTGCACCTGCATGTTAGCTTTCAGTGATTTATTTGCAAGGACACCCAGGTCCCTTTGTACATCTACACTCTCTAATCTCCTACCAGTTAAGAAATACTCCGTACATCTGTTCCTCCTACCAAAGTGGAAAACCTCACATTTTTCCACAGAATCACAGAATAATAGTGCAGAAGAGGCCCTTCGGCCCATCGAGTCTGCACCGATGCATTAAAGACACCTGACCTGTCTACCTAATCCCATTTGCCAGCACTTGGCCCAGAGCCTTGAATGTTATGATGTGCCAAGTGCTCATCCAGGTACTTTTTAAAGGATGTGAGGCAACCCGCCTCTACCACCCTCCCAGGCAGGGCATTTCAGACCGTCACCACCCTCTGGGTAAAAATGTTCTTCCTCAAATCCCCCGCCCCTCACCTTAAACTTGTGACCCCTCGTAACTGACTCTTCAACTAAGGGGAACACCTGCTCCCTATCCACCCTGTCCATGCCCCTCATAATCTTGTACACCTCGATCAGGTCACCCCTCAGTCTTCTCTGCTCCAGCAAAAACAACCCAAGCCGATCCAACCTCTCTTCATAGCTTAAATGTTCCATCCCAGGCAACATCCTGGTGAACCGCCTCTGCACCCCCTCCAATGCAATCACATCCTTCCTATAATGTGGCGACCAGAACTGCACACAGTACTCCAGCTGTTGCCTTACCAAATTTCTGTACAACTCCAACATGACCTCCCTGCTTTTGTAATCTATGCCTCGATTGATAAAGGCAAGTGTCCCATCTGCCTTTTTCACCACCCTATTAACCTGCCCTTCTGCTTTCAGAGATCTATGGACAAACACGCCAAGGTCCCTTTGTTCCTCGGAACTTCCCAGTGTCAGGCCATTCATTGAATACTTCCGTGTCACATTACTCCTTTCAGCGTTAAATTCCATCTGCCACTTTTCTGCCCATTTGACCATCCCGTCTATATCTTCCTGTAACCTAAGACACTCCACCTCACTGTTAACCACTTAGCCAATCTTTGTGTCATCCGCAAACTTACTGATCCTACCCCCCACATAGTCATCTATGTCGTTTATATAAATGACAAATAGGGGACCCAGCACAGATCCCTGTGGTACGCCACTGGACACTGGCTTCCAGTCACTAAAACAGCCGTCTGTCATCACTCTCTGTCTCCTACAGCTAAGCCAATGTGGAATCCACCTTATCAAGTTACCTTCGATCCCATGTGCATTTGCTTTCTTGATAAGTCTCCCATGTGGGACCTTGTCAAAGGCTTTGCTGAAATCCATGTAAACTACATCAACTACATAAACCCTCATCTACACACCTGGTCACATGCTCAAAAAATTCAATCAAATTTGTTAGGCATGACCTCCCTCTGACAAAGCCATGCTGACTATCCCTAATCAAATTTTGCCTCTCCAAGTGGAGATGGATTCTCTCTTTCAGAATTTTCTCCAATAGTTTCCCTACCACTGACGTGAGACTTACTGGTCTGTAGTTCCCTGGCTTATCTCTACAACCTTTCTTAAATAGTGGGACCACATTAGCTGTTCTCCAGTCCTCTGGCACCTCCCCCGTGGCCAGAGAGGAATTAAAAATTAGGGTCAGAGCCCCTGCAATCTCTACCCTCGCCGCCCACAGCATCCTGGGACACAAATCGTCCGGACCTGGAGATTTATTCCATCTGCCACATTCTTGCCCACTCACTACGTCTGTCCAAATCCCCTTGAAGTGCTTTGCATCTTTTTAGAATTAGAATTAGAATATTACAGCGCAGTACAGGCCCTTCGGCCCTCGATGTTGCGCCGATCATCTGACCTACACTATTCCAATTTCATCCATATGTCTATCCAATGACCACTTAAATGCCCTTAAAGTTGGCGAGTCTACTACTGTTGCAGGCAGGGCGTTCGACGCCCCTACTACTCTCTGCGTAAAGAAACTACCTCTGACATCTGTCCTATATCTTTCACCCCTCAACTTAAAGCTATGTCCCCTCGTGTTTGCCATCCTCATCCGAGGAAAAAGACTCTCACTATCCACCCTATCTAACCCTCTGATTATCTTGTATGTCTCTATTAAGTCACCTCTCCTCCTCCTTCTCTCTAACGAAAACAACCCCAAGTCCCTCAGCCTTTCCTCGTAAGACCTTCCTTCCATACCAGGCAACATCCTAGTAAATCTCCTCTGCACCCTTTCCAAAGCTTCGACATCCTTCCTATAATGCGGTGACCAGAACTGCACGCAATACTCCAGGTGCGGCCTCACCAGAGTTTTGTACAGCTGCATCATGACCCCGTGGCTCTGAAACTCGATCCCCCTACTAATAAAGGCTAACACACCATATGCCTTCTTAACAGCCCTATTAACCTGGGTAGCAACTTTCAGGGATTTATGTACCTGGATACCAAGATCTCTCTGCTCATCTACACTACCAAGAATCTTCCCATTAGCCCAGTACTCTGCATTGCTGTTACTCCTTCCAAAGTGAATCACCTCACACTTCTCCGCATTAAACTCCATTTGCCATCTCTCAGCCCAGCTCTGCAGCCTATCTATGTCCCTCTGTACCCTACAACACCCTTCGACACTATCCACAACTCCACCGACCTTCGTGTCATCCGCAAATTTACTAACCCACCCTTCTACACCCTCATCCAGGTCGTTTATAAAAATGACAAACAGCAGTGGCCCCAAAACAGAACCTTGCGGTACACCACTAGTAATTAAACTCCAGGATGAACATTTGCCATCAACCACCACCCTCTGTCTTCTTTCAGCTAGCCAATTTCTGATCCAAAGCTCTAAATCACCTTCAACCCCATACTTGCGTATTTTCTGCAATAGCCTACCGTGGGGAACCTTATCAAACGCCTTACTGAAATCCATATACACCACATCCACGGCTTTACCCTCATCCACCTGTTTGGTCACCTTCTCGAAAAACTCAATAAGGTTTGTGAGGCACGACCTACCTTTCACAAAACTGTGCTGACTATCGCAAATGAACTTATTCTTTTCAAGATGATTATAAATCCTGTCTCTTATAACCTTTTCCAACATTTTACCCACAACCGAAGTAAGGCTCACAGGTCTATAATTACCAGGGCTGTCTCTACTCCCCTTCTTGAACAAGGGGACAACATTTGCTATCCTCCAGTCCTCCGGCACTACTCCTGTCGACAATGACGACTTGAAGATCAACAACAACGGCTCTGCAATCTCCTCCCTGGCTTCCCAGAGAATCCTAGGATAAATCCCATCTGGCCCAGGGGACTTATCTATTTTCACTCTTTCCAAAATTGCTAACACCTCCTCCTTGTGAATCTCAATCCCATCTAGCCTAGTAGCCTGAATCTCAGTATTCTCCTCGGCAACATTTTCTTTCTCTACTGTAAATACTGACGAAAAATATTCATTTAACGCTTCCCCTATCTCCTCTGATTCCGCACACAACTTCCCACTACTATCCTTGATTGGCCCTGTTCTAACTCTTATCATTCGTTTATTCCTGATATACCTATAGAAAGCCTTAGGGTTTTCTTTGATCCTATCCGCCAATGACTTCTCGTGTCCTCTCCTTGCTCTTCTTAGCCCTCCCTTTAGATCCTTCCTGGCTAGCTTGTAACTCTCAAGCGCCCTAACTGAGCCTTCACGTCTCATCCTAACATAAGCCGCCCTCTTCCTCTTGACAAGCGCTTCAACTTCTTGAGTAAACCACGGCTCCCTTGCTCGACAACTTCCTCCCTGCCTGACAGGTACATACTTATCAAGGACACGCATTAGCTGCTCCTTGAATAAGCTCCACATTTCGTTTGTGCCCATCCCCTGCAGTTTCCTTCCCCATCCTACACATCCTAAATCTTGCCTAATCGCGTCATAATTTCCTTTCCCCCAGCTATAATTCTTGCCCTGCGGTATATACCTGTCCCTGCCCATCGCTAAGGTAAACGTAACCGAATTGTGATCACTATCGCCAAAGTGCTCACCTACATCTAAATCGAACACCTGGCCGGGTTCATTACCCAGTACCAAATCCAATGTGGCATCGCCCCTGGTTGGCCTGTCCACATACTGTGTCAGAAAACCCTCCTGCACACACTGGACAAAAACAGACCCATCTAAAGTACTCGAACTATAGTATTTCCAGTCAATATTTGGAAAGTTAAAGTCCCCCATAACCACTACCCTGTTACTCTCGCTCCTGTCGAGAATCATCTTCGCTATCCTTTCCTCTACATCTCTGGAACTATTCGGAGGTCTATAGAAAACTCCCAACAGGGTGACCTCTCCTCTCCTGTTTCTAACCTCGGCCCATACTACCTCAGTAGACGAGTCCTCAAACGTCCTTTCTGCCGCTGTAATACTTTCCTTGATTAACAATGCCACACCCCCCCCCCTCTTTTACCCTCTTCTCTGTTCTTTCTGAAACATCTAAATCCCGGAACCTGCAACATCCATTCCTGCCCCTGCTCTACCCATGTCTCCGAAATGGCCACAACATCAGGATCCCAGGTACCAACCCATGCTGCAAGCTCACCCACCTTATTCCGGATGCTCCTGGTGTTGAAGTAGACACACTTTAAACCAAGTTCTTGCTTGCCAGTGCCCTCTTGCGTCCCTGTAACCTTATCCCCTACCTCACTACTCTCAACAGCCTGTACACTGGCACTGCAATTTAGGTTCCCATTCCCCTGCTGATTTAGTTTAAACCCCCCCGAAGAGCACTAACAAATCTCCCCCCCAGGATATTGGTACCCCTCTGGTTCAGGTGAAGACCATCCTGTTTGTAGAGGTCCCACCTACCCCAGAAAGAGCCCCAATTATCCAGGAAACCAAAACCCTCCCTCCTACACCATCCCTGCAGCCACGTGTTCAACTCCTCTCTCTCCCTATTCCTCTCTTCGCTAGCACGTGGCACAGGCAACAACCCAGAGATAACAACTCTGGTTGTTCTCGCTCTAAGCTTCCACCCTAGCTCCCTGAATTTCTGCCTTAAATCCCCATCTCTCTTCCTACCTATGTCGTTGGTGCCTATGTGGACCACGACTTGGGGGTGCTCCCCCTCCCCCTTAAGGATCCCAAAAACACGATCGGAGACATCACGTACCCTGGCACCTGGGAGGCAACACACCAACCGTGAGTCTCTCTCGTTCCCACAGAACCTCCTATCTGTTCCCCTAACTATGGAGTCCCCAATGACTAATGCTCTGCTCCTCTTCCCTTTTCCCTTCTGAGCAACAGGGACAGACTCTGTGCCAGAGACCTGCACCCCATTGCTTCCTCACAACATACATTCCCACCTAGTTTCATGTCATCTGCGAACTTGGAAATACTACATTTGGTCCCCACATCCAAATCATTGATATATATTGTGAACAGCTGGGGCCCACATACTGATCCCTACGGTACCCCACTCGTCACAGCCTGCCAACGCAAGAATGACCCATTTTTATTTAATTTAATTAATTAATTAATTTATTTAGAGATACAGCACTGAAACATGCCCTTTGGCCCCCCGAGTCTGTGCCGACCATCAACCACCCATTTATACTAATCCTACACTAATCCCATATTCCTACCACATCCCCACCTGTCCCTATATTCCCCTACCACCTACCTATACTAGGGGCAATTTATAATGGCCAATTTACCTATCAACCTGCAAGTCTTTTGGTGGTGGGAGGAAACCGGAGTACCCGGCGAAAACCCACGCAGACACAGGGAGAACTTGCAAACTCCACACATTTATTTCTACTCTCTGCCTGTTAACCAATCCTTAATCCATGCCAGTATATTACCTCCTATCCCATGTGCTTTAATTTTGCTAACCAACATCCGGTGGGGGACGTTATCAAAACCCTTCTCAAAGTCCAAGTATACCACATCCACCGACTCCCCTTTTATCAATTCTGCGTGTAACATCCTCAAAAAACTCCACTACAACCTTCTTACTAATACTAATTTCCTTCAATTCCTCATTCTCCCTAATCCCTTGGATCTCTAATTCTAGGAGATTTCTTGTATCTTCCTCAGTGAAGACAGACACAGAGTAATCATTTAGCTTCTCTGCCATTTCTCTATTCCCCATTATAAATTCTCCTGACCCTGCCTGTAATGGACCCACAGTTGTCTTAGTCAAACATTTCCTTTTTACATCCTATAGAAGCTTTTACAGTCCGTTTCTATATTTTTTGCTAGCTTACATTCATATTCTATTCTCCCTTTCATGATCAGTTTCTTCGTCCTCCTTTGCTGTATTCTGAAATCCTCCCAATCCTTAGGTTTCTGGCAACTTTATAGGTCTTTTCTTTGAATCTTATACAATCCTTAACTTCCTTTGTGATCCACGGTTGACTGCCTTTACTTATGGGGTTTTTGTGCCTTGAAGGAATGTATAGTTGCTGTAAACTATGTAATATTTCTCTAAAGTCTATCCATTGCCTATGTACTGTCTTACCTTTTATTGTATTTTCCCAATCCACCTCAGCCAATTTGCCCCTCATACCTTCATAATTTCCTTTGTTCAAATTTAACACCCTGGCTTCACATTGAAATACCTCACTTTCAAACATAATGTAAAATTCTATCATATTATGGTCACTTATCCCTAAAGGTTCTTTTACAACAAGATTATTAATTAGCTCTTTCTCATTACATAATACTAGATCTAAAATAGACTGTTCTCTAGTCAGTTCCTCAACATGCTGCTCTAGAAAACCATCCCTAACACACTCCAGAAACTCGTCCTCCACAGCATTCGTGCTCATTAGGTTTATTCAGTCTATATGCAGTTTGAAATCACCCATGCTACATGCTTCTCTAATCACCTGATTAATACCGTGCCCCACACCGCCACTACTGTTTGCTGGCCTATAAACAACTCCTACCAATGTTTGCTGCCCCTTGCTGTTTTAGTTCCACCCAAACAGATTCCACATTTTGTATTTCTGATCTGAGATCCTCCCTTACTAATGTACTGATCCCATCCCTTATTATCAATGCAATACCACCTCCTTTTCCTTTTTGCTTGTCCTTCCTAAATGTCGAATATCCTTGAATATTCAGTTCCCAGTCTTGGTCACCCTGTAGTCACGTTTTCATTGTGGCAATTAAATCATATCCATTTACCTCTATTTGAGCCTTTAAGTCATCTACCTTGTTGCGAATGCTGCATGCATTCAGGTTGAGTGACCTTAACATTGTCTTCTTGACATTATGCATTCTAAGCCTAGTTGATGCTCGCCTTTGATTCGCCTGCATTCTAATGGCACTTGCTAATTTTTTACATCATTACCAGCTTTACTTCCTTCCAATTTGAGCTACCAATCAGGTTCCCATTGCCCTGACAAGCTAGTTTAAACCCTCCCCAATAGCACTAGCAAATCTCCGTGCGAGGATGTTAGTTCCGGCCCTGTTAAGGCGTAGCCCGTCCATCTTGTACAGGTCCTACCTGCCCCAGAACCGGTCCCAATGCCTCAGAAATCTGATGCCCTCCCTCTTACACCAATTCTCCAGCCACGTGTTCAATCAATCAATCCTCCTATTCCTATGTTCACTAGCACATGGCACTGGGAGTAATCCTGAGATTACTGCTTTGGAGGTCCTGCTTTTTAATTTCCTTCCTAACTCCCTAAAATCTGCTTTCAGGACCTCATCCCTCTTCCTACCTATGTCATTGGTAGCAATGTGGACCACGACCTCTGGCTGTTGACCCTCCCCCAGAAGGATGTCCTGCAGCCGCTCCGTGATATCCTTGACCCTGGCACCAGGGAGGCAACACACCATCCTGGAGTCATGTTTACCGCCACAGAAATGCCTGTCTGATACCCTGACTATCGAATCCCCTATCACTATTGCTCTTCCACTCGTCTTCCTCCCCTCCTGCGCAGCCGAGCCACCTGTGGTGCCACGGACTTTGCTCTGGCTGCACTCCCCTGAGGAACCATCACTCTCACCAATATCCAAAATGGAAAACCAATTAGCAGGGGACTCCTGAACTGCTTGCCTGGTCACCCATTCCCTCCCTGCCTGCATGCTCCTAACCTATGGTGTGACCACCTCCCTAAACGTGCTATCCATGTAGTCCTCTACCTTGTGGATGCACAACAGTGACTCCAGCCGCCGCTCAGGTTCCGAAACCCAGAGCTCAAGCTTCTGCGGCCGGTGACACTTCCTGCAGACGTGCTCGTCGAGGACACATGGTGCGTCCATGACTTCCCACATACCGCAGGACGTACATTCCACTTGGCCGAGCTGACCTGACATAATGTAACTTTCAAAACTTTTTATTACAATGAGATGTAAAATAACTTACCAGTTACTCAATCAACTTCTTCCCCAGTACCTACTGGAGGCTGAAAAAAGGTAGAAGAAAGAAAGGAGCCCCTCCCTTACGCACCAAACTCTGTGCACTCAAATTTATTTTCTTCTTAATTTATAGTTCCCCTCCTTACCGAACTCCCTCAATTACCAAACTCCCTTCTTCACACTCTGTGCCCTCCAGCAGCACTCAATGCAGACAAGGAGCACTGAGAGTCCGCTGAATTTATACTCTGAAAACAATGCTGTGCAGGTCTGCTGGAGCTCTGCTTGAGCTCAGAAACCAGTTGCTACAGCTACTCTGAGTGTTAGTATATGCAAGAAACCTAACTTCCCTCTTAATTGAAACAGGAATTTCAATTTACTGCTAGATGTAAACAAAACAAAAACCAATCTTGACAGATTAACCCTTAAAATTCACTCACTTACCAAACTCCATTCTTCACACTCAGTGCAGCAGATAGGTGATTAGTTGGTGAAAATTAGTTTTTTTTTATAACTGGGGCAGCGGTTTAAACTAGGACTGGGAAACTATGAAGTACTGTATTAAATTTATAACTTAACTAGTTAAACTAATAAATAAAATTTCAATTGGGGAAAGTATATCTCTGGAGTTTAGAAGAATGAGAGGTGATTTCATTGAAACATACAAGATTCTGAAAGGGCTTGACAGGGTAGACACTGAGAGGTTGTTCCCCCTGGCTGGTGAATCTACAACACAGGGACACAGTCTCAGGATTAGGGGCTGGTCATATAGGACTGAAATAAGGAGAAATTTCTTCACTCATAGGCTTGTGAATCTTTGGAATTTTCTATGCCAGAGGTTGCGGATGCCCCATTTTTGAATATATTTAAGGCTGAAATAGACAGATTTTGATCCCTCAGGGAATCAAGGGATATGGGGAGTGGGTGGGAAAGTGGAGTTGAGGTCAAGGATCAGCCATGATCGTATTGAATGGCGCAGCAGGCTTGAGGAGCCATATGGTCTACTTCTGCTCCTATTTCTTAGCTTATGTCATAAGGGAATTAATATCAAGAGTATTAGCACAGGTCAGGTCTACAGGCATTAATTAAAATTAATAGTTATACAAGGCACTAACTAGATTCTAAAAGAGGCAATGGAGATTTTTATTCTTTGACCATGGATGGGCAGCTGAGACATGTTGCTTGCAATTCCTGCGCCATGTGGGAACTTCAAGACACTTCACGTGTCTTGGGGAATCATGTATGCCGGGTGTCTCCAATTGCTTAAGATTGAGCTCAGGATTTCTGAGCTTGAGGGGCATCTGGAGTCACTGCAGAGCGTCGGGGATAATGAGAGTTTCCTGGATTGTTCGTTCCAGGAGGTGGTCACCCCAATGGCAGTGAGTGTTCAGTATAGTAGATGGGTGGCCATATGGAAGAGCAGGAAGAGGCAGGAGGTGCAGGAGTCTTCAGGGTGTGTGTCACTCTCAAAATGGTACTTAGTTTTGGAACAAAAACAAGAAATGCTGGATTTGGAAGTTGCTGGGAATTATGACACCTTGAAGGAGTGCAGTCCAAACCATGGCACTAATGGGCAAAGGACTGCAAAAGAGGGAACAGCAAAGAGTAGCAATGCAGTTGTTATAGAAGATTCCACGGTTAGGGGGGGAAAAGCAGGCATTTCTGTAACTGTCATATGTCCTGCATGGTGTGTTCCAAGTCAGGATGGTGTGTGGCTTGGAGGGGAACTTGCAGGTGGTGGTGTTCCCATGCAGCTGCTGCCTTTGTCCTTCTAGGTGATAAAGGCCATGGGTTTGGAAGTTGCTGTCGAAGGAGCCTTGGTGAGTTGCTGCAATGCATCTTGTAGATGGTACACACTGCTGCCACTGTGTGTCAGTGGTGGAAGGAGTGAATGTTGAAGGTGGTGGATGGGGTGCCAATCAAGCGGGCTGCTTTGTCCTGGATGTTGTCGAGCTTCTTGAGTATTGTTGGAGCTGCATCTATCCAGGCAAGTGGAGAGTACTCCATCACACTCCTGACTTGTGCCTAGTAGACGGAGGACAAACTTTGGGGAGTTAGGAGATGAGTCACTCACTGCAGAATTCCCAGCCTCTGACCTGCTCTTATAGCCACAGTATTTATGTGGCTGCTCCAGTTCAGTTTCTGGTCAATGGTTACCCCCAAGATGTTGATAGTAGGACATTTGGTGTTGGTAATCGCACTGAATGTCAAGGGAAGATGGTTAGTTTCTTTCTTGTTTGAGATGGTCATTGCCTGGCACTTGTATGGCATGAATGTTACTTGCCACTTATCAGTCCAAGCCCGGACGTTGTCCAGGTCTTGCTGCATATGGGCATGGGCTGCTTCAGTATCTGAGGAGTTGCGAATGGTGCTGAACATTATGTAATCATCAGCAAACATTCCACTTCTGACCTTATGATGGAGAGAAGGATATTGATGAATCAAATGAAGATGATTGGGCCTAGGACACTACCCTGAGGAACTCCTGCAGTGGTGTCCTGGGACTGAGGTGATTAACCTCCAATAACTACAATAGTGTCACAGCAATATTGGAAATGTGGCTTAAAAATGGTGAAGACTGGGCACTTATTATTCAAGGATACAAAATGTTCAGAAAGGACAGGGAAAGAAAAAAGGGAGGTGGGATGGCAGTACTGATTAGGGAAGGCATTGTAGTGTTGGGAAAGGGAGGATGCCTTTGAGGGGCAAAGTCAGAGTCAATTTGGTTAGAGTTGAGAAGCAAAAAGGGTATGATCATGCTACTGGGGGGTATTCTATCGGCCTCCAAATAGTGAAAGAGATAGAGGAGCAAATCTGTAGAGAAATAAGAGATGTGAAAGAGCTACAGAGCGGTGATATTGGGGGATTTTAATTACCCAAATATCGATTAGGATAATGTTAGAGTAAAGGGTAAAGAGGGGGAGGAATTTCTGGAATGTGTTCAGGAAAACTTCCTTGACCAGTATATTCTTGGTCCAACTTGGAAGGAGGCATTGCTGGATCTGGTGCTAGGGAACGACGTGGACCAAGTGTCTGTGGGGCAATACTTAAGTAAGAGTGATCATTGTATCAAAAGGTTTGGACTAGTATTGCAGATGAGCAAGGAAAAGTCTAAAGCAGTACTTCTAAATTGCAAGAGGGCTAACTTCAATGGGATGAGAGGAGATCTAGCCAGGATAAGATGGAACCAAAGATTGACAGGAAAAACTGCAACAGAACAATGGGTGTTCTTTAAGGAGGAGATGTTTCAGGTACACGCTAGGAATAGACATAGGTAGACTAGTAGAATAGGCAGACAAGTGGCAGATGAAAAGTGTGAGATTATTCATTTTGGCAGAAGGGATAGGGAGAGGCAATACAGACTAAGTGGCACAGTTCTAAAGAGTGTACAGGAACAGAGCAACCTGCGGGTTCATGTGCACAGATCTTTGAAATTGGCAGGACAAATTGGCTGGAATTTTACATTCTCCCCCCAGCAGGAGTGGTCTAGGAGGCGGTGGTGGGAGGGGTGTAAAATCAGTTAGGATGGCATGGGGTGCATGCCCGTTGCCTACCTGCCCGAGCTGGTATCTTACCAGCAGCAGGAGGTGGCAGGCATCTTGCCCACCCGAAGGCCAATTGAGATTCTTAAATGACCACTTAGAGGCCTCTTCCCATCGTCACTGGTATTTTACCATGGTGCAGATCGGCACCTTGCTACCTGGGGAAGCTGCCTCCTTGCAGATGGTGGGGGGGGGGGGGGGAATGGGTGGTGGCCTTAGGCCACCCCACTGGAACATTCCCTGGTCCCCCCATGGCGCTGCAGGCCCTCTGATTGGCTGGCAGCTCTTGAAGGCGGGGCATCCTGCCTCAGGGGGGGCAGAGCCTTGACTGCAGGAAATTAAATACCTGCCACGCAAAACGTGGTTGTGTCTTCCAGGGCTGGCGGTGGCGGGCTCGCCCCCAACTTTCCAGCTATTGGCAGAGTGGTTAGCAAAGCATATGGGATCTTGGATTTCATAAATAGTGGTATTGAGTACAAAAGCTGGTAAGTTATGCTGAACCTTTATCAAGCTCTGGTTCGACCTCAATTAGAGTATTGTGTCCAGTTCTGGTCACCACACTTTAGGAAGGATGTGATAGCCCTTGAGAAGGTGCAGAGGAGATTTGCCAGAATGGTTCCAGGGATGAAGGATTTTAGCCACACGGTTAAGTTGGAGAAACTGGGGTTGTTCCCCTTGGAGCAAAGGAGATTGTGGGGAGATTTGAAAGAGGTGTACAAGATTATGACAGGTTTAGATAAGGTAGACAAAGAAAAGCTGTTCCCATTAGCTGCTAGTACAAGGACCAGAGGACACACAAGGTCTTGGGCAAGAGAAGGAAGGGGGATTGAGGAAGAACATTTTTATGCAGTAATGATCTGGAACTCACTGTCTACAAAGTGGTGGAAGTGGAGACGAGTAATGACTTCAAAAGGAAATTGTATAGGCACTTTAGGGAAATAAACCTGCAGGGCAATGGGGATAGAGCGGGTGAACAGGAGTGACTAGATTGCCCTACAGAGAGCTGGCATGGACAATGGGCCAAATTGCCTCCTTCTGTGCTGCAATGACTCTACAATCATGGTTTTTACATGGAGAATGGCTATTTGGCTGAGATATTGGATGGTGCCTAGTGCCTGCAGAGCAAACCCTATACTTGTCAGTAAGTGTCACTGGATAGTGATCAGGAGCAGGAATCCTAATTGATTTGTAGCCCCCCGTCTAGCTAAGCCATTAAGGAACTGCTGTCATTTGAAATGAAGATTGGACAGTCTAGCAGACCATCGAAGGATTGGTCAGTCAGACTTTGCCCAAGTCTGACAAACTGACACTGTTGGTCTCATTGTGCTACAAACATACAAGAACTGAGTGGCTACACAACTATCGTTGCTGTTTCTTTCTGAATTGATATCATTTCCTGTTAATATTTTTTTGGAATCGCTGGCCAGAATTGTCCTAGGCCCAACCATCTTCAGCTGCTTCATTAATAATGCCTTTTCACCATCTTCAAGTACTGTGTACAGTTCTGGGCACCACACTATAGGAAGGATGTGATTGCACTGGAGAGGTTGCAGAGGAGATACACCAGGATGTTGCCTGGCTGGAGCATTTCAGCTATGAAGAGAGACTGAAAAGGCTAGGGTTGTTTTCCTTAGAACAGAGAAGGATGAGGGGGGACATGAGTGAGGTGCACAAAATTATGAGGGGCATGGATAGGTTAGTTAGTTAGAGATACAGCACTGCAACAGGCCCTTCGGCCCACCAAGTCTGTGCTGACCATCAACCACCCATTTATACTAATCCTACACTAATTCCATATTCCTACCACATCCCCACCTGTCCCTATATATTTCCCTACCACCTACCTATACTAGGGGTAATTTATAATGGCCAATTTACCTATCAACCTGCAAGTATTTTGGCATGTGGGAGGAAACCGGAGCACCCGGAGGAAACCCACGCAGACACAGGGAGAACTTGCAAACTCCACACACAGGCAGTACCCAGAATTGAACCCAGGTCGCTGGAGCTGTGAGGCTGCAGTGCTAACCACTGTGCCGCCCGGTTAGATAGGAAGAGGCTTTTTCCCTTAGCGGAGGGGTCAATAACCAGGGGGCATAGATTTAAGGTAAGGGGCAGGAGGTTTAGAGGGGATTTGAGGAAAACTTTTATCACCCAGAGGGTAGTTGGAATCTGGAACACACTGCCTGAAGTGGTGGTAGAGGCAGTAACCCACACAACATTTAGGAAGTATTTAGATGAGCACTTGAAAAACCATAGCATACAAGGCTATGGGCCAAGTGCTGGAAAATGGGACTAGAATAGTTAGGTGCTTGATGGCCAGCACAGACATGATAGGCCAAAGGGCCTGTTTCTGTGCTGTATAACTCTATGACTCTATAATAACCTTCCCTCCATCATAAGGTCAGAAGCAGGGATGCCCACTGATGATTGCACAATGTTCAGCACCATTCGCGACTCCTCAGATACTGAAGCAACCCGCATCCAGATGCGGCAAGACCTGGGCAACATCCAGGCTTGGGCTGATAAGTGGCAAGTAACATTTGCGCCACACAAATGCCAGGGGCTATGACTATGTCAAACAAGAGAGAATCCAAATATCTCCCCTTGATGTTCAATGGAATTACCATCGCTGAATCCCCCATTATCAACATCCTGGGTGTTACCACTGACCAGAAACTGAACTGGATCAGCCACATAAGTATTGTGGCTACAAGTGCAGGTCAGAGGCTGGGTATTCTGTGGCGAGTAACTCACCTCCTGACTCCCTAATGCCCATTCACCATCTACAAGGCACAAGTGTTATGGAATACTCTCTACTTGCCTGGATGGGTACAGTTCCAACACTAAAGAAGCTTGACATCATCCAGGACAAAGCATCCCACTTGACTGGTGCCCCATTCACCACCTTCAACATTCACTCCCTTCACCACTGATGCACAGTGGCAGCAGTCTGTACCATCTGCAAGATGCACTGCAGCAACTCACCAAAGCTCCTTCAACAACATCTTCCAAACCCACCACCTCGACCTTCTAGAAGGACAAGGACAGCAGATTCATGGGAACACCACCACCTGCAAGTTCCCCTCCAAGCCACACACCATCCTGACTTGGAACTATATAGCCATTCATTCACTGTGGCTGGGTCAAAATCCTGGAACTCCCTTCCTAACAGCACTGTGGGTGTACCTACATCCCAAGGACTGCAGCGTTTCAAGAAGGCAGCTCACCACCACCTTCTCAAGGGCAATTAGGGGTGGGCAATAAATGCTGGCCTGGCCAGCGTCGTCCACATCCCATGAAACAAATATTTTAAAAAATTGAAATCCCTCTTTTCCGAATTCAAATTCACAATACTGTCAGTGTCACCAATGGTCAGTTGACACTATCTATCTCCAAAGGTTACAGGTACTCGAGGATATTTATGAGCTGAATATTTGTGGGTCCTGGCTGGGTTAGGGGAACTGTTGAGAAGATGAATGACTCAGTGTTTACCTGATGGCGTAGTAAACAGCAATATGGTTGGCATGTCCACTCACTCCATCTTCATCAAATGTCAACACCTGCAAGAGCAGAATGAAGGATTAAACATGCCACCAGCCTATCACCAGTGGCACAAAGGAGACTTTGCATAAACTGCTCCCCCCAAAGTGAAGGATTTTCTGCCTTGGTAAGGGTCCTCTCTCAAGTAAGAATTTCCATTTTGCTGAACAGTGTTTAGGGCCAAGGTTCTGAGCAGAATAAGGTTCTCGTGACCCGGAGGTTTCGGGATCAATGTGACTGCTCAGCTGTTTCTGATATTCTTTAAGTGCTGTTGAGTTTATTGCAGTTCAAAACAGTTACAATTGACATTCCAGAAAGTGCAAAAGAAATCAGTTTTCTTCAATACATAACATAAGTTGCCTCACAACCTTTCTATTCCATTTAACATGCAATGTACATTTGCATTACACAGCAAAACCACATTTTGGTGATACAGCCCAAGAAGTTTCCCATGGTTCCAGCCCCTCGGTTCACTATGGCGGGAGGACCTTACACAATGGTCTTTCCCCATTGAGTCTTTGCAGCGCCTGCCCCAAGCTTTAGTGCGTCCCTCAGCAAGTAGTCCTGGACCTTGGACTGTGCCAGTCTGCAATTCACACTCACTTGGTGAATATTGTGAAATGCACCAGCTCATGGTGCTCCATCCTGGCTGCAGTCATTAATAAACCCATCATGATGAATGCAACTCCTTGAATATTTCACTTGTCTGCTCGGGCAAATCCCCACATTGTGTCCATGTCTTCAGTTTACATTAGCACAGGATTATCATTGCAACAACCCAAAAAACTAGTTTGTACCATCTATTTAAGTGGAACATGTAAATTAGTCACAATAAATAAAGCACAGCTAACAATCCTTAAGCGATGGAGGATGAAATCTGCTTCATTATTTGCAGAAGTGCAGAGCCTGGGAGCAATTGCAACTTATTGACCCCTGACTCAGTAGTGGGAATTCCAGAGGTGTCCTGATTGTTTTTGGCACAGGCAGGACCAGTAACTTTTTAACTTCCATCAAGTCGAATCTCTTTTCCTGGCTGGGAAATGGCTCATGTAACAAACGCAACATACAATAACTGGGATTCAGAGTGTCATTTCCTCAGTGATACAAAAAATAACCAACCTTCTGCCTAATGATCGAGGGTAAGAGCAGGAATGTCCATGGTGCTTATTTTACAGGAGCTGAGAAGCAGCATCACATGTGCGGCATGGTGGCAGCACTGCACTTGGATTCAAACTGGCAGCAAAGAAATGCAGGAGGAGCTGGGGAAACGGTCAGTGTCATTCTACCCAGCTCGGACATCAGAAACGGGGAATGGTCAGTGTCAGCTGTCCAGCTCGGACATCGGAAATGGGGAATGGTCAGTGTCACTTTGCCCAGCTCGGACACCTTCTGCACTTCCGGGGCCCATATCCCTCTTTTTTTTTCATACATTTGTCAAGATGTCTCTTAAACGTCGCTATCGTATCTGTTTCCACCACCTCCCCTGGCAGCAAGTTCCAGGCACTCACCACCCTCTGTGTAAAAAACTTGCCTCGCACATCCCCTCTAAACTTTGCCCCTCGCATCTTAAACCTATGTCCCCGAGTAACTGACTCTTCCACCCTGGGAAAAAGCTTCTGACTATCCACTCTGTCCATGCCGCTCATAACTTTGTAAACCTCTATCATGTCGCCCCTCCAACTCCGTCGTTCCAGTGAAAACAATCCGAGTTTTTCCAACCTCTCCTCATAGCTAATGCCCTCCAGACCAGGCAACATCCTGGTAAACCTCCTCTGCACCCTCTCCAAAGCCTCCACGTCCTTCTGGTAGTGTGGCGACCAGAATTGCACGCAATATTCTAAGTGTGGCCTAACTAAGGTTCTGTACAGCTGCAACATGACTTGCCAATTTTTATACTCTATGCCCCGACCGATGAAGGCAAGCATGCCATATGCCTTCTTGACTACCTTATCCACTTGCGTTGCCACTTTCAGTGACCTGTGGACCTGTACGCCCAGATCTCTCTGCCTGTCAATACTCCTAAGGGTTCTGCCATTGACTGTATACCTCCCACCTGCATTAGACCTTCCAAAATGCATTACCTCACATTTGTCCGGATTAAACTCCATCTGCCATTTCTCCGCCCAAGTCTCCAACCGATCTATATCCTGCTGTATCCTCTGACAATCCTCATCATTATCCGCAACTCCACCAACCTTTGTGTCGTCTGCAAACTTACTAATCAGACCAGCTACATTTTCCTCCAAATCATTTATATATACTATAGACAGCAAAGGTCCCAGCACTGATCCCTGCGGAACACCACTAGTCACATCCCTCCATTCAGAAAAACACCCATCCACTGTTACCCTCTGTCTTCTGTGACTGAGCCAGTTCTGTATCCATCTTGCCAGCTCACCTCTGATCCTGTGTGACTTCACCTTTTGCACCAGTCTGCCATGCGGGACCTTGTCAAAGGCTTTACGAAAGTACATATAGACAACATCCACCGCCCTTCCCTCATCAATCATCTTCGTCACTTCCTCAAAAAACTCAATCAAATTGGTAAGACACGACCTTCCCGTCATAAAACCATGCTGTCTCTCGCTAATAAGTTCGTTTGTTTCCAAATGGGAGTAAATCCTGTCCCGAAGAATCCTCTCCAATAGTTTCCCTATCACTGACCTAAGGCTCACCGGCCTATAATTTCCTGGATTATCCTTACCACCCTTCTTAAACAAAGGAACAAAATTGGCTGTTCTCCAGTCCTCTGGGACCTCACCTGTAGCCAATGAGGATGCAAAGATTTCTGTCAAGGCCCCAGCAATTTCTTCCCTTGCCTCCCCCAGTATTCCAGGGTAGATCCCATCAGGCCCTGGGGACTTATCTACCTTAATGCTTTGCAAGACACCCAACACCTCCTCCTTTTTGAGAATGAGATGACTGAGACTATCTGCACTCCCTTCCCTAGGCTCATCATGCAAGCCTTATTGAATTCTTTGAAGATGTGACAAAACACATTGATGAAGGAAGAGCAGTGGATGTGGTGTATATGGATTTTAGCAAGGCGTTTGATAAGGTTCCCCATGGTAGGCTCATTCAGAAAGTAAGGAGGCATGGGATTCAGGGAAAGTTGGCTGTCTGGATACAAAATTGGTTGGCCCATAGAAGTCAGAGGGTGGTAGGAGATGGAAAGTATTCAGCATGGAGCTCGGTGACCAGTGGTGTTCCACAAGGATCTGTTCTGGGACCTCTGCTCTTTGTGATTTTTATAAATGACTTGGATGAGGAAGTGGAAGGCTGGGTTAACACGTTTGCCGATGACACGAAGGTTGCTGGAGTTGTGGATGGAGTGGAAGGCTGTTGTAGGTTGCAACGGGACATTGACAGGATGCAGAGCTGGGCTGAGAAGTGGCAGATGGAGTTCAACCTGGAAAAGTGTGAAGTGATTCATTTTGGAAGGTCGAATTTGAATGCGGAAAACAGGCTTAAAGACAGGATTCTTGGTAGTGTGGAGGAACAGAGGGATCTTGGGGTCCATGTCCATAGATCGCTCAAAGTTGCCACCCAAGTTGATAGGGTTGTTAAGAAGGCGTATGGTGTGTTGGCTTTCATTAACAGGGGGATTGAGTTTAAGAGCCGCGAGGTTATGCTGCAGCTCTATAAGGCCCTGGTTCGACCACACTTGGAATATTGTGTTCAGTTCTGGTCACCTCATTATAGGAAGGATGTGGAAGCTTTAGAGAGGGTGGAGAGGAGATTTACCAGGATGCTGCCTGGACTGGAGGGCATGTCCTACGAAGAAAGATTGAGGGAGCTAGGGCTTTTCTCATTGGAGCGAAGAAGGATGAGAGGTGACTTGATAGAGGGGTACAAGATGATGAGAGGCATAGATAGAGTGGATAGTCAGAGACTTTTTCCCAGGGTGGAAAGGGCTATCACCAGGGGGCATAATTTTAAGGTGATTGGAGGAAGGTTTCGGGGAGATGTAAGAGGTAGGTTCTTCACACAGAGAGTGGTGGGTGCGTGGAATGCGCTGCCAGCGGTGGTAGTAGAAGCAGATACATCAGGGGCATTTAAGCGACTCTTGGATAGGTACATGGATGATAGTAGAATAGGTAGGTAGTTAGTTTGATCTTAGAGTAGGTTAAAGGTTCGGCACAACATCGTGGGCCGAAGGGCCTGTACTGTGCTGTACTGTTTTATGTTCTAAAGTACTCATTTCGCACCTCACCCATTTCCTCTGGCTTCACGCATAGATTCCCATCTCTGTCCTTGAGTGGGCCAACCCTTTCCCTGGTTACCCTCTTGCTCTTTATATATGTATAAAAAGCCTTGGGATTTTCCTTAATCCTGTTTGCCAATGACCTTTCATGACCCCTTTTAGCCCTCCTAACTCCTAGCTTAAGTTCCTTCCTACTGTCTTTATATTCCTCAAGTGCTTCATCTGTTCCTAGCCTTCCAGCCCTTACAAATGCTTCCTTTTTCTTTTTGACTAGGCTCACAATATCCCGTGTTATCCAAGCTTCCCGAAACTTGCCAAACTTGTCGTTCTTCCTGACAGGAACATGCTGGTCCTGGATTCTAATCAGCTGACGTTTGAAAGACTCCCCCATGTCAGATGTTGATTTACCCTCAAACAGCCACCCCCAATCTAAATTCTTCAGTTCCTGCCTAATATTGTTATAATTAGCCTTTCCCCAATTTAGCACCTTCACCCGAGGACTATTCTTATCCTTATCCACAAGTACCTTAAAACTTATGGAATTATGGTCACTGTTCCCGAAATGCTCCCCCACTGAAACTTTGACCACCTGGCCGGGCTCATTCCCCAATACCAGGTCCAGAATGGCCCCATCCCTAGTTGGACTATCTGCATACTGTTTCAAGAAGCCCTCCAGGATGCTCCTCACAAATTCTGCCCCATCCAAGCCCCTAGCACTAAGTGAGTCCCAGTCAATATTCAGGAAGTTAAAATCACCCACCACTACAACCCTGTTACCTTTACATCTTTCCAAAATCTGTCTACATATCTGCTCCTCTACCTCCCGCTGGCTGTTGGGAGGCCTGTAGTAAACCCCCAACATCGTGACTGCACCCTTCCTATTCCTGAGCTCCACCCATATTGCCTCGCTGCATGACCCCTCTGAGGTGTCCTCCCGCAGTACAGCTGTGATATTCTCCTTAACCAGTAATGCAACTCCCCCACCCCTTTTACATCCCCCACTATCCCGCCTGAAGCGTCTAAAGCCTGGAACATTTAGCTGCCAATCCTGCCCTTCCCTCAACCAAGTCTCTGTAATAGCAACAACATCATATTTCCAAGTACTAATCCAAGCTCTAAGTTCATCTGCCTTACCTGTTATACTTCTCGCATTGAAACAAATGCACTTCAGACCACCAGTCCCGCTGTGCTCAGCAACATCTCCCTGCCTGCTCTTCCTCTTAGTCCTACTGGCCTTATTTACTCTGTCCTCCTCATTTACTTCACTAGCTGTCCTACTGCTCTGGTTCCCACCCCCCTGCCATACTAGTTTAAACCCTCCCGAGTGACGCTAGCAAACCTTGAGGTCAGGATATTAGTGCCCTTCCAGTTTAGATGCAACCCGTCCTTCTTGTACAGGTCCCATCTGTCCCTGAAGAGAACCCAATGGTCCAGATATCTGAAACCCTCCCTTCTACACCAGCTGCTCAGCCACGTGTTTAGCTGCACTATCTTCCTATTTCCAGCCTCACTGGCACGTGGCACAGGGAGTAATCCAGAGATTACAACCCTAGAGGTCCTGGTTTTTTAAACTTACTCCCTAACTCCCTAAACTCCCGCTGCAGGACCTCATCACTCTTCCTGCCTATGTCGTTAGTACCAATGTGTACCACAACCTCTGGCTGTTCACCCTCCCCCTTCAGAATGCCCTCTGTCCGTTCAGAGACATCCTTGACCCTGGCACCAGGGAGGCAACATACCTTCCTGGAGTCTCTTACACGTCCACAGAAGCGCCTATCTGTGCCCCTGACTATAGAGTCCCCTGTAACTATTGCTCTTCTGCGCTTTGTCCCTCCCTGCTAAACAACAGTGCCAACCGTGGTGCCACTGCTCTGGCTGCTGCTGTTTTCCCGATAGGCCATCCCCCCCAACAGTATCCAAAACTGTATACTAGTTAGAGAGGGGGATAGCCACAGGGGATTCCTGCACTGACTGCCTGCCCCTTCTCGCGGTCACCCATCTATCTGCCTGCACCTTGGGTATAACCACTTCTCTAAAACTCCTGTCTGTGACGCTTTCCGCCACCTGCGTGCTCCTAAGTGCATCCAGTTGCCGCTCCAACCGATCCATGCGGTCTGTGAGGAGCTGCAACTGGGTACACTTCCTGCAGATGTAGTCGCCCGGAACGCTGGAAGCATCACGGACTTCCCACATCTCACAGGTGAAGCACTTCACCCCTCTAACTGACATTTCTAGCACTAATTAGATTATTGATATAAAATAAATAAATACTTATTAAATCCTTACTAAAGTATGATACACTTCACTATGTGGTCCCTCGTGCTATATTTCGACAATAAATACTAAATGCTGTCTAAATACAGTAATCCCCTCCCTCTGGTTTAGTTACTCTACTTATTAATTAGTTAATTAGTGTTTTAATCAATTTTTATCAGTTTTATTTTCAAATTCGGTACAGATTCCCTACCAGCCAATCAGGTCACAGCTTTCCTGTGACGTCACTTCAGTTTTTTTTCTACCCGAGGTAACTTACTCTGTATACTCACCGCAACCGGAACTCCACCCTCCGAGTCTGCTCAGCTCGGACATCAGAAATGGAGAATGGTCAGTATCTCTCTGCCCAGCTCAGACCTCAGGGAAATGGTCACTGTCACCCAGCCCTGCTTGGACCTGAGGGGAACGGTCAGTGTCACCCGGCCCAGCTTGGAACTGGGAAAAACGGTCAGTGTCACTCTGCCCAGCTCGGTCCTGTGGGGAATGGTCAGTGTCACTCTGCCCTGCTCGGACCTGAGGGGAATGGTCAGTGTCACTCAGCCCAGCTCGGACCTGAGGGGAATGGTCAGTGTCACTCTGCCCAGCTCGGACTGGAGTGGAACGGTCAGTGACACTCTGCCCAGCTCAGACCTGAGGGGAATGGTCAGTGTCACTCAGCCCAGCTGAGACCTGAGGGGAATGGTCAGTGTCACTCTGACCAGCTCAGACCTGGGGGGAATGGTCAGTGTCACCCTGCCCAGCTCGGACATCGGAAATGGGGAATGGTCAATGACACCCTGCCCAGCCCGGATATCAGAGATGGGGAATGGTCAGTGTCACTCTGCCCAGCTCGGACCTGAGGGGAATGGTCAGTGTCACTCAGCCTAGCTCGGACCTGATGAGAATGGTTAGTGTCTTCCTGACCGGCTCAGACCTGGGGGGAATGGTCAGTGTCACACTGCCCAGCACGGTCCCGATGGGAATGGTCAGTGTCACTCTGACCAGCTCAGACCTGGGGGGAATGGTGAGTGTCACTCTGCCCAGCTCGGTCCTGACGGGAATGGTCAGTGTCACTCTGCCCACCTCGGACCTGAGGGGAATGGTCAGTGTCACTCTGCCCACCTCGGACCTGAGGGGAATGGTCAGTGTCACTCTGCCCAGCTCAGACCTGAGGGGAATGGTCAGTGTCACTCTGCCCAGCTCGGACCTGAGGGGAATGGTCAGTGTCACTCTGCCCACCTCGGACTTGAGGGGAATGGTCAGTGTCACTCTGCCCAGCTCGGACCTGAGGGGAATGGTCAGTGTCACTCAGCCTAGCTCGGACCTGATGAGAATGGTTAGTGTCTTCCTGACCAGCTCAGACCTCGGGGGAATGGTCAGTGTCTCTCTGCCCAGCACGGTCCCGATGGGAATGGTCAGTGTCACTCTGGCCAGCTCAGACCTGGGGGGAATGGTGAGTGTCACTCTGCCCAGCTCGGTCCTGATGGGAATGGTCAGTGTCACTCTGCCCACCTCGGACCTGAGGGGAATGGTCAGTGTCACTCTGCCCACCTCGGACTTGAGGGGAATGGTCAGTGTCACTCTGCCCAGCTCGGACCTGAGGGGAATGGTCAGTGTCACTCTTTCCACCTCGAACCTGAGGGGAATGGTCAGTGTCACTCTGCCCAGCTCGGACCTGAGGGGAATGGTCAGTGTCACTCTTTCCACCTCGAACCTGAGGGGAATGGTCAGTGTCACTCTGCCCAGCTCGGACCTGGGAAGAACGGTCAGTGTCACCTGGCCCAGCTCAGACCTGAGGAGAACGGTCAGTGTCACCCGGCCCAGCTTGGACCTGGGAAAAACGGTCAGTGTCACTCTGCCCAGCTCGGTCCTGATGGGAATGGTCAGTGACTTCCTGCCCAGCTCGGACATCGGAAATGGGAAATAGTCAGTGTCACCTGCCCAGCTCGGACATCAGAAATGGGGAATGGTCAGAGTCACTCTGCCCAGCTCGGACCTGGGGGGAATGGTCAGTGTCTTCCTGCCCAGCTCGGACATCAGAAATGGGGAATGGTTAAGTGTCATTCTGCCCAGCCCGGACATCAGAGATGGGGAATGGTCAGTGTGACTCTGCCAAGCTCAGACATCAGAAATGGGGAATGGTCAGTGTCACTCTGCCCAGCTTGGACATCGGAAATGGGGAATGGTCAGTGACACCCTGCCCAGCTCGGACATCAGAAATGGGGAATGGTCAGTGTCACCTGTCCAACTTGGACATCAGAAATGGGGAATGGTCAGTGTGACTCTGCCCAGCTCGGACCTGGGAGGAATGGTCAGTGTCACTTTGCCCAGCTCAGACATCAGAAATGGGGAATGGTCAGTATCTCTCTGCCCAGCTCAGATCTGAGGAGAATAGTCAGTATCTCTATGCCCAGCTCAGACCTGAGGGGAACGGTCAGTATCACCCTGCCCAACTCGGACATCAGAAATGGGGAATGGTCAGTGTCACCTGCCCAGCTCGGACATCAGAAATGGGGAATGGTCAGTGTCACCTGCCCAGCTCTGACATCAGAAATGGGGAATGGTCAGTGTCACCTGCCCAGCTCGGACATCAGAAATGGGGATAGGTCAGTGTCACCTGCCCAGCTTGGACATCAGAAATGGGGAATAGTCAGTATCTCTCTGCCCAGCTCAGACCTGAGGGGAATGGTCAGTATCACCCTGCCCAACTCGGACATCAGAAATGGGGAATGTTCAGTGTCACCTGCCCAACACGGACATCAGAAATGGGGAATGGTCAGTGTCACCTACCCAGCTCGGAAATCAGAAATGGGGAATGGTCAGTGTCACCTGCCCAGCTCGGACATCAGAAATGGGGAATGGTCAGTGTCACCTGCCCAGCTCGGACATCAGAAATGGGGAATAGTCAGTATCTCTCTGCCCAGCTCAGACCTGAGGGGAACGGTCAGTATCACCCTGCCCAACTCGGACATCAGAAATGGGGAATGGTCAGTGTCACCTGCCCAGCTCTGACATCAGAAATGGGGAATGGTCAGTGTCACCTGCCCAACTCGGACATCAGAAATGGGGAATGGTCAGTGTCACCTGCCCAACTCGGACATCAGAAATGGGGAATGGTCAGTATCGCTCTGCCCAACTCAGACATCGGAAATGGGGAATGGTCAGTGTCACCTGCCCAGCTCTGACCTGAGGAGAATAGTCAGTATCACCCTGCCCAACTCGGACTTCAGAAATGGGGAATGGTCAGTGTCACCCTGCCCAGCTCGGACCTGAGGGGAATGGCCAGTGTCACTCTGCCCACCTCGGACTTGAGGGGAATGGTCAGTGTCACTCTGCCCACCTCGAACCTGAGGGGAATGGTCAGTGTCACTCTTCCCACCTCGAACCTGAGGGGAATGGTCAGTGTCACTCTGCCCAGCTCGGACCTGGGGGGGAATGGTCAGTGTCACTCTGCCCAGCTTGGACCTGAGGGGAACAGTCAGTGTCACTCTGCCCAGCTCAGACCTGAGGGGAACGGTCAGTGTCACTCTGCCCAGCTCGCTCCTGATGGCAATGGTTAGTGTCTTCCTGACCAGCTCAGACCTGAGGGGAATGGTCAGTATCACTCAGCCCAGCTCAGACCTGAGGGGAATGGTCAGTGTCTTCCTGCCCAGCTCAGACCTGAGGGGAATGGTCAGTGTCACTCTGCCCACCTCGGACCTGAGGGGAATGGTCAGTGTCACCGAGCCAGGCTCGGACCTGATGAGAATGGTCAGTGTCTTACTGACCAGCTCAGACCTGGGGGGGATGGTCAGTGTCACTGCCCAGCTCGGAGCTGAGGGGAATGGTCAGTGTCACTCAGCCCAGCTCGGACCTGATGAGAAAGGTTAGTGTCTCCCTGACCAACTCAGACCTGGGGGGAATGGTCAGTGTCACTCTGCCCAGCTTGGTCCTGATGGGAATGGTCAGTGTCACTCTGCCCAGCTCAGACCTGAGGGGAATGGTCAGTGTCACTCTGCCCACCTCGGACCTGAGGGGAATGGTCAGTGTCACTCTGCCCAGCTCGGACCTGAGGGGAATGGTCAGTGTCACTCTTCCCACCTTGAACCTGAGGGGATTGGTCAGTGTCACTCTTCCCACCTCGGACCTGAGGGTAATGGTCAGTGTCACTCTGCCCAGCTTGGACCTGAGGGGAACAGTCTGTGTCACTCTGCCCTGCTCAGTCCTGACGGGAATGGTCAGTGTCTTCCTGCCTAGCTCGGACCTGACGGGAGTGGTCAGTGTCACCCCGCCCAGCTCGGACCTGACGGGAATGGTCAGTGTCATACTGCCCAGCTCAGACCTGGGGGGAATGGTCAGTGTCACTCTGCCCAGCTTGGACCTGAGGTGAATGGTCAGTGTCACTTTGCCCAGCTCAGACCTGAGGTGAACGGTCAGTGTCACGTTGCCCAGCTCAGACCTGAGGGGAACGGTCAGTGCCTCTCGGCCCGGCTCGGTCCTGATGGGAATGGTGAGTGTCACCCATTCCAGCTCGGACCTGGGGGGAATGGTCAGTGTCAAACTGCCCAGCTCAGACCTGGGGGGAATGGTCAGTGTCACTCTGCCCAGATTGGACCTGAGGTGAACGGTCAGTGTCACTCTGCCCAGCTCAGACCTGAGGGGAACGGTCAGTGTCTCTCTGCCCTGCTCAATCCTGACGGGAATGGTCAGTGTCACCTTCCCAGCTCGGACATCAGAAATGGGGAATGGTCAGTGTCACCTGCCCAGCTCGGACATCAGAAATGGGGAATTGTCAGTGTCACCTGCCCAGCTCAGACCTGAGGGGAACGGTCAGTATCACCCTGCCCAACTCGGACATCAGAAATGGGGAATGGTCAGTGTCACCTGCCCAGCTCTGACATCAGAAATGGGGAATGGTCAGTGTCACCTGCCCAGCTCTGACATCAGAAATGGGGAATGGTCAGTGTCACCTGCCCAGCTCGGACATCAGAAATGGGGAATAGTCAGTATCTCTCTGCCCAGCTCAGACCTGAGGGGAACGGTCAGTATCACCCTGCCCAACTCGGACATCAGAAATGGGGAATGGTCAGTGTCACCTGCCCAACTCGGACATCAGAAATGGGGAATGGTCAGCTCTGCCCAACTCAGACATCGGAAATGGGGAATGGTCAGTGTCACCTGCCCAGCTCGGACATCAGAAATGGGGAATGGTCAGTGTCACCTGCCCAGCTCGGACATCAGAAATGGGGAATAGTCAGTATCTCTCTGCCCAGCTCAGACCTGAGGAGAATAGTCAGTATCACCCAGCCCAACTCGAACTTCAGAAATGGGGAATGGTCAGTGTCACCCTGCCCAGCTCGGACCTGAGGGGAATGGCCAGTGTCACTCTGCCCACCTCGGACTTGAGGGGAATGGTCAGTGTCACTCTGCCCACCTCGAACCTGAGGGGAATGGTCAGTGTCACTCTTCCCACCTCGAACCTGAGGGGAATGGTCAGTGTCACTCTGCCCAGCTCGGACCTGGGGGGAATGGTCAGTGTCACTCTGCCCAGCTTGGACCTGAGGGGAACAGTCAGTGTCACTCTGCCCAGCTCAGACCTGAGGGGAACGGTCAGTGTCACTCTGCCCAGCTCGCTCCTGATGGCAATGGTTAGTGTCTTCCTGACCAGCTCAGACCTGAGGGGAATGGTCAGTGTCACTCAGCCCAGCTCGGACCTGAGGGGAATGGTCAGTGTCTTCCTGCCCAGCTCAGACCTGAGGGGAATGGTCAGTGTCACTCTGCCCACCTCGGACCTGAGGGGAATGGTCAGTGTCACTGAGCCAGGCTCGGACCTGATGAGAATGGTCAGTGTCTTCCTGCCCAGCTCGGACCTGGGGGGAATGGTCAGTGTCACCCAGCCCAGCTCGGACCTGGGGGGAATGGTCAGTGTCACCCATTCCAGCTCAGACCTGGGGGGACTGGTCAGTGTCATACTGCCCAGCTCAGACCTGGGGGGAATGGTCAGTGTCACTCTGCCCAGATTGGACCTGAGGTGAACGGTCAGTGTCACTTTGCCCAGCTCAGACCTGAGGGGAACGGTCAGTGTCACTCTGCCCAGCTCAGACCTGAGGGTAACGGTCAGTGTCTCTCTGCCCTGCTCAGTCCTGACGGGAATGGTCAGTGTCACCTGCCCAGCTCGGACATCAGAAATGGGGAATGGTCAGTCACCTGCCCAGCTCGGACATCAGAAATGGGGAATGGTCAGTGTCATCTGCCCAGCTCAGACCTGAGGGGAACAGTCAGTATCACCCTGCCCAACTCGGACATCAGAAATAGGGAATGGTCAGTGTCACCTGCCCAACTCGGACATCAGAAATGGGGAATGGTCAGTGTCACCTGCCCAGCTCGGACATCAGAAATGGGGAATAGTCAGTATCTCTCTGCCCAGCTCAGACCTGAGGGGAACGGTCAGTATCACCCTGCCCAACTCGGACATCAGAAATGGGGAATGGTCAGTGTCACCTGCCCAACTCGGACATCAGAAATGGGGAATGGTCAGCTCTGCCCAACTCAGACATCGGAAATGGGGAATGGTCAGTGTCACCTGCCCAGCTCGGACATCAGAAATGGGGAATGGTCAGTGTCACCTGCCCAGCTCGGACATCAGAAATGGGGAATAGTCAGTATCTCTCTGCCCAGCTCAGACCTGAGGAGAATAGTCAGTATCACCCTGCCCAACTCAGACATCAGAAATGGGGAATGGTCAGTGTCACCCTGCCCAGCTCGGACCTGAGGGGAATGGCCAGTGTCACTCTGCCCACCTCGGACTTGAGGGGAATGGTCAGTGTCACTCTTCCCACCTCGAACCTGAGGGGAATGGTCAGTGTCACTCTTCCCACCTCGAACCTGAGGGGAATGGTCAGTGTCACTCTTCCCACCTCGACCTGAGGGGAATGGTCAGTGTCACTCTGCCCAGCTCGGACCTGGGGGGAATGGTCAGTGTCACTCTGCCCAGCTTGGACCTGAGGGGAACAGTCAGTGTCACTCTGCCCAGCTCAGACCTGAGGGGAACGGTCAGTGTCACTCTGCCCAGCTCGCTCCTGATGGCAATGGTTAGTGTCTTCCTGACCAGCTCAGACCTGAGGGGAATGGTCAGTGTCACTCAGCCCAGCTCGGACCTGAGGGGAATGGTCAGTGTCTTCCTGCCCAGCTCAGACCTGAGGGGAATGGTCAGTGTCTTCCTGACCAGCTCAGACCTGGGGGGAATGGTCAGTGTCACTCTGCCCAGCTCAGACCTGAGGGGAATGGTCAGTGTCACTCTGCCCAGCTCAGACCTGAGGGGAATGGTCAGTATCACTCTGCCCAGCTCAGACCTGAGGGGAATGGTCAGTGTCACTCTGCCCACCTCGGACCTGAGGGGAATGGTCAGTGTCACTGAGCCAGGCTCGGACCTGATGAGAATGGTTAGTGTCTTCCTGACCAGCTCAGACCTGGGGGGAATGGTCAGTGTCACTCTGCCCAGCTCGGACCTGAGGGGAATGGTCAGTGTCACTCAGCCCAGCTCGGACCTGATGAGAAAGGTTAGTGTCTCCCTGACCAACTCAGACCTGGGGGGAATGGTCAGTGTCACTCTGCCCAGCTTGGTCCTGATGGGAATGGTCAGTGTCACTCTGCCCAGCTCAGACCTGAGGGGAATGGTCAGTGTCACTCTGCCCACCTCGGACCTGAGGGTAATGGTCAGTGTCACTCTGCCCACCTCGGAGTTGAGGGGAATGGTCAGTGTCACTCTGCCCAGCTCGGACCTGAGGGGAATGGTCAGTGTCACTCTTCCCACCTCGAACCTGAGGGGATTGGTCAGTGTCACTCTTCCCACCTCGGACCTGAGGGTAATGGTCAGTGTCACTCTGCCCAGCTTGGACCTGAGGGGAACAGTCTGTGTCACTCTGCCCTGCTCAGTCCTGACGGGAATGGTCAGTGTCTTCCTGCCCAGCTCGGACCTGACGGGAATGGTCAGTGTCATACTGCCCAGCTCAGACCTGGGGGGAATGGTCAGTGTCACGTTGCCCAGCTCAGACCTGAGGGGAACGGTCAGTGCCTCTCGGCCCAGCTCGGTCCTGATGGGAATGGTTAGCGTCTTCCTGCCCAGCTCGGACCTGGGGGGAATGGTCAGTGTCACTCGGCCCAGCTCGGACATGGGGGGAATGGTCAGTGTCACCCATTCCAGCTCGGACCTGGGGGGAATGGTCAGTGTCACTCTGCCCAGCTCAGACCTGAGGGGAACGGTCAGTGCCTCTCGGCCCCACTCGGTCCTGATGGGAATGGTTAGTGTCTTCCTGCCCAGCTCGGACCTGGGGGGAATGGTCAGTGTCACCCAGCCCAGCTCACCTGGGGGAATGGTCAGTGTCACCCATTCCAGCTCGGACCTGGGGGGAATGGTCAGTGTCATACTGCCCAGCTCAGACCTGGGGGGAATGGTCAGTGTCACTCTGCCCAGATTGGACCTGAGGTGAACGGTCAGTGTCACTTTGCCCAGCTCAGACCTGAGGGGAACGGTCAGTGTCACTCTGCCCAGCTCAGACCTGAGGGGAACGGTCAGTGTCTCTCTGCCCTGTTCAGTCCTGACGGGAATGTTCAGTGTCACCTGCCCAGCTCGGACATCAGAAATGGGGAATGGTCAGTGTCACCTGCCCAGCTCGGACATCAGAAATGGGGAATGGTCAGTGTCACCTGCCCAGCTCAGACCTGAGGGGAACGGTCAGTATCACCCTGCCCAACTCGGACATCAGAAATGGGGAATGGTCAGTGTCACCTGCCCAACTCGGACATCAGAAATGGGGAATGGTCAGTGTCACCTGCCCAACTCTGACATCAGAAATGGGGAATGGTCAGTGTCACCTGCCCAGCTCGGACATCAGAAATGGGGAATAGTCAGTAACTGTCTGCCCAGCTCAGACCTGAGGGGAACGGTCAGTATCACCCTGCCCAACTCGGACATCAGAAATGGGGAATGGTCAGTGTCACCTGCCCAACTCGGACATCAGAAATGGGGAATGGTCAGCTCTGCCCAACTCAGACATCGGAAATGGGGAATGGTCAGTGTCACCTGCCCAGCTCGGACATCAGATATGGGGAATGGTCAGTGTCACCTGCCCAGCTCGGACATCAGAAATGGGGAATAGTCAGTATCTCTCTGCCCAGCTCAGACCTGAGGAGAATAGTCAGTATCACCCTGCCCAACTCAGGCATCAGAAATGGGGAATGGTCAGTGTCACCCTGCCCAGCTCGGACCTGAGGGGAATGGCCAGTGTCACTCTGCCCACCTCGGACTTGAGGGGAATGGTCAGTGTCACTCTTCCCACCTCGAACCTGAGGGGAATGGTCAGTGTCACTCGTCCCACCTCGAACCTGAGGGGAATGGTCAGTGTCACTCTGCCCAGCTCGGACCTGGGGGGAATGGTCAGTGTCACTCTGCCCAGCTCGGACCTGAGGGGAACAGTCAGTGTCACTCTGCCCAGCTCAGACCTGAGGGGAACGGTCAGTGTCACTCTGCCCAGCTCGCTCCTGAGGGGAATGGTCAGTGTCTTCCTGCCCAGCTCAGACCTGAGGGGAATGGTCAGTGTCTTCCTGACCAGCTCAGACCTGGGGGGAATGGTCTGTGTCACTCTGCCTAGCGCGGTCCTGATGGGACTGGTCAGTGTCACTCTGCCCAGCTCAGACCTGAGGGGGATGGTCAGTGTCACTCTGCCCAGCTCAGACCTGAGGGGAATGGTCAGTGTCACTCTGCCCACCTCGGACCTGAGGGGAATGGTCAGTGTCACTCAGCCCAGCTCGGACCTGATGAGAATGGTTAGTGTCTTTCTGACCAGCTCAGACCTGGGGCGAATGGTCAGTGTCACTCTGCCCAGCTCAGACCTGAGGGGAATGGTCAGTGTCACTCAGCCCAGCTCGCACCTGATGAGAAAGGTTAGTGTCTCCCTGATCAACTCAGACCTGGGGAGAATAGTCAGTGTCACTCTGCCCAGCTTGGTCCTGATGGGAATGGTCAGTGTCACTCTGCCCAGCTCAGACCTGAGGGGAATGGTCAGTGTCACTCTGCCAACCTCGGACCTGAGGGTAATGGTCAGTGTCACTCTGCCCACCTCGGAGTTGAGGGGAATGGTCAGTGTCACTCTGCCCAGCTCGGACCTGAGGGGAATGGTCAGTGTCACTCTTCCCACCTCGAACCTGAGGGGATTGGTCAGTGTCACTCTTCACACCTCGGACCTGAGGGTAATGGTCAGTGTCACTCTGCCCACCTCGGACTTGAGGGGAATGGTCAGTGTCACTCTGCCCAGCTCGGACCTGAGGGGAACAGTCAGTGTCACTCTGCCCTGCTCAGTCTTGACGGGAATGGTCAGTGTCTTCCTGCCCTGCTCAGTCCTGACGGGAATGGTCAGTGTCTTCCTGCCCAGCTCGGACCTGACGGGAATGGTCAGTGTCACCCTGCCCAGCTCGGACCTGACGGGAATGGTCAGTCATAATGCCCAGCTCAGACCTGGCGGGAATGGTCAGTGTCATACTGCCCAGCTCAGACCTGGGGGGAATGGTCAGTGTCACGTTGCCCAGCTCAAACCTGAGGGGAACGGTCAGTGCCTCTCGGCCCAGCTCGGTCCTGATGGGAATGGTTAGTGTCTTCCTGCCCAGCTCGGACCTGGGGGGAATGGTCAGTGTCACCCAGCCCAGCTCGGACATGGGGGGAATGGTCAGTGTCACCCATTCCTGCTCGGACCTGGGGGGAATGGTCAGTGTCATACTGCCCAGCTCAGACCTGGGGGGAATGGTCAGTGTCACTGTGCCCAGCTTGGACCTGAGGTGAACGGTCAGTGTCACTTTGCCCAGCTCAGACCTGAGGGGAACGGTCAGTGTCACTCTGCCCAGCTCAGACCTGAGGGGAACGGTCAGTGTCTCTCTGCCCAGCTCGGTCCTGATGGGAATGGTTAGTGTCTTCCTGCCCAGCTCGGACCTGGGGGGAATGGTCAGTGTTATCCTGCCCAGTTCGGACCTGAGGGGAATGGTCTGTGTCACTCTTCCCTGCTCAGTCCTGACGGGAAGTCAGTGTCTTCCTGCCCAGCTCGGACCTGACGGGAATGGTCAGTGTCACCCTGCCCAACTCGGACCTGACGGGAATGGTCAGTGTCTTCCTGTCCACCTCACACCTGACGGGAATGGTCAGTGTCACCCTGCCCAGCCCAGACCTGAGGGTTCACTCATGTCCTTTAAGGGAAGGGAATCTGCTGTCCTTACCTGGTCTGGCCTACATGCGACTCCAGACCCATAGCAATGTGGCTGACTCTTAAATGCCCTCAGAAATGGCCTACCAAGTCACTCAGTAGTATCAAACCACTACAAAGTCAATAGCGTTTCAAGAAGGGAGCTCACCACCATCTTCTCAAGGGCAATTAAGGTGTGGGCAATAACTGCTGGCCTGGCCAGCGAAGCCCACATCCCACGAACGAATAAAAAAAAATGGTCAGTGTTACTCTGCCCAGCTCGGACCGGGGGGGGAATGCTCAGTGTCGCTCAGCCCAGCTCGGACCGGAGGGGAATGGTCAGTGTCACTCAGCCCAGCTCGGACCTGATGAGAATGGTTAGTGTCTTCCTGACCAGCTCAGACCTGGGGGGAATGGTCAGTGTCACTCTGCCCAGCTCGGTCCTGATGGGAATCGTCAGTGTCACTCTGCCCAGCTCAGACCGGAGGGTAATGGACAGTGTCACTCTGCCCACCTCGGACTTGAGGGGAATGGTCAGTGTCACTCTGCCCAGCTCGGACCTGAGGGGAATGGTCAGTGTCACACAGCCCAGCTCGGACCTGATGAGAATGGTTAGTGTCTTCCTGACCAGCTCAGACCTGGGGGGAATGGTCAGTGTCACTCTGCCCACCTCGGACCTGAGGGTAATGGTCAGTGTCACTCTGCCCACCTCGGACTTGAGGGGAATGGTCAGTGTCACTCTGCCCAGCTCGGACCTGAGGGGAATGGTCAGTGTCACTCTGCCCAGCTCGGACCCGGGGGAAATGGTCAGTGTCACTCTGCCCAACTTGGACCTGAGGGGAACAGTGACTGTCACTCTGCCCAGCTCAGACCTGAGGGGAACGGTCAGTGTCACTCTGCCCTGCTCAGCCCTGACGGGAATGGTCAGTGTCTTCCTGCCCAGCTCGGACCTGACGGGAATGGTCAGTGTCACCCTGCCCAGCTCGGACCTGACGGGAATGGTCTGTGTCATACTGCCCAGCTCAGACCTGGGGGGAATGGTCAGTGTCACTCTGCCCAGCTTGGACCTGAGGTGAACGGTCAGTGTCACTTTGCCCAGCTCAGACCTGAGGTGAACGGTCAGCGTCACGTTGCTCAGCTCAGACCTGAGGGGAACGGTCAGTGTCACTCTGCCCAGCTCAGACCTGAGGGGAACGGTCAGTGCCTCTCGGCCCGGCACGGTCCTGATGGGAATGGTTAGTGTCACAAAGCCCAAATCGGACCTGGGGGGAATGGTCAGTGTCACCCATTCCAGCTCGGACCTGGGGGGAATGGTCAGTGTCACCCATTCCAGCTCGGACCTGGGGGGAATGGTCAGTGTCATACTGCCCAGCTCAGACCTGGGGGGAATGGTCAGTGTCACTCTGCTCAGCTTGGACCTGAGGTGAACGGTCAGTGTCAGTTTGCCCAGCTCAGACCTGAGGGGAACGGTCAGTGTCACTCTGCCCAGCTCAGACCTGATGGGAATGGTTAGTGTCTTCCTGCCCAGGTCGGACCTGGGGGGAATGGTCAGTGTCTTCCTGCCCAGCTCGGACCTGACGGGAATGGTCAGTGTCACCCTGCCCAACTCGGATCTGATGGGAATGGTCAGTGTCTTCCTGTCCAGCTCGGACCTGACGGGAATGGTCAGTGTCACCCTGCCCAGCCCAGACCTGAGGGTTCACTCATGTCCTTTAAGGGAAGGAAATCTGCTGTCCTTACCTGGTCTGGCCTACATGCGACTCCAGACCCATAGCAATGTGGCTGACTCTTAAATGCTCTCAGAAATGGCCTACCAAGTCACTCAGTTGTATCAAACCACTACAAAGTCAATAGCGTTTCAAGAAGGGAGCTCACCACCATCTTCTCAAGGGCAATTAAGGTGTGGGCAATAAATGCTGGCCTGGCCAGCGAAGCCCACATCCCACGAACGAATAAAAAAAAATGGTCAGTGTTACTCTGCCCAGCTCGGACCTGAGGGGAATGGTCAGTGACACTCTGCCCAACTCGGACTGGAGTGGAACGGTCAGTGACACTCTGCCCAACTCAGACCTGAGGGGAATGGTCAGTGTCATCTCTGTCCAGCTCGGAACTGGGAGGAATGGTCAGTGTCACTCTGCCCAGCTCGGACCTGAGGGGAACGGTCAGTGTCACTCTGCCCAGCTCAGACCTGAGGGGAATGGTCAGTGTCACTCTGCCCAGCTCAGACCTGACAGGAATGGTCAGTGTCACTTTGCCCAGCTCAGACCTGAGGGGAACAGTCAGTGTCACTTTGCCCAGCTCAGACCTGAGGGGAATGGTCAGTGTCTCTCTGCCCAGCTCGGTCCTGATGGGAATGGTTAGTGACCTCCTGCCCAGCTCAGACCTGGGGGGAATGGTCAGTGTCACTCTGCCCAGCTTGGACCTGAGGTGAACAGTCAGTGTCACTTTGCCCAGCTCAGACCAGAGGGGAACGGTCAGTGTCACTTTGCCCAGCTCAGACCAGAGGGGAACGGTCAGTGTCTTCCTGCCCAGCTCGGACCTGGGGGAAATGGTCAGTGTCACCCAGCCCAGCTTGGACCTGAGGGGAACAGTCAGTGTCACTCTGCCCAGCTCGCTCCTGATGGGAATGGTTAGTGTCTTCCTGACCAGCTCAGACCTGAGGGGAATGGTCAGTGTCACTCAGCCCAGCTCGGACCTGAGGGGAATGTTCAGTGTCTTCCTGCCCAGCTCAGACTTGAGGGGAATGGTCAGTGTCTTCCTGACCAGCTCAGACCTGAGGGGAATGGTCAGTGTCACTCTGCCCAGCTCAGACCTGAGGGGAATGGTCAGTGTCACCTGCCCACCTCGGACCTGAGGGTAATGGTCAGTGTCACTCTGCCCAGCTAGGACTTGAGGGGAATGGTCAGTGTCACTCTGCCCAGCTCGGACCTGAGGGGAATGGTCAGTGTCACTCTTCCCACCTTGAACCTGAGGGGAATGGTCAGTGTCACTCTTCCCACCTCGGTCTTGAGGGGAATGGTCAGTGTCACTCTGCCCACCTCGGACCTGAGGGGAATGGTCAGTGTCACTCTTCCCATCTCGAACCTGAGGGGAATGGTCAGTGTCACCCTTCCCACCTCGGACCGGACGGTAATGGACAGTGTCACTCTGCCCACCTCGGACTTGAGGGGAATGGTCAGTGTCACTCTGCCCAGCTCGGACCTGAGGGGAATGGTCAGTGTCACACAGCCCAGCTCGGACCTGATGAGAATGGTTAGTGTCTTCCTGACCAGCTCAGACCTGGGGGGAATGGTCAGTGTCAGTCGGCCCAGCTCGGTCCTGATGGGAATGGTCAGTGTCGCTCTGCCCAGCTCAGACCTGAGGGGAATTGTCAGTGTCACTCTGCCCAGCTCGGACCTGAGGGGAATGGTCAGTGTCACTCTGCCCAGCTCGGACCCGGGGGAAATGGTCAGTGTCACTCTGCCCAACTTGGACCTGAGGGGAACAGTGAGTGTCACTCTGCCCAGCTCAGACCTGAGGGAAACGGTCAGTGTCTCTCTTCACAGCTCGGTCCTGATGGGAATGGTCAGTGTCTTCCTGCCCAGCTCGGACCTGACGGGAATGGTCAGAGTCACCCTGCCCAGCTCGGACCTGAAGGGAATGGTCTGTGTCATACTGCCCAGCTCAGACCTGGGGGGAATGGTCAGTGTCACTCTGCCCAGCTTGGACCTGATGGGAATGGTTAGTGTCTTCCTGCCCAGCTCGGACCTGGGGGGAATGGTCAGTGTCACCCAGCCCAAATCGGACCTGGGGGGAATGGTCAGTGTCGCCCATTCCAGCTCGGACCTGGGGGGAATGGTCAGTGTCACCCATTCCAGCTCGGACCTGGGGGTAATGGTCAGTGTCATACTGCCCAGCTCAGACCTGGGGGGAATGGTCAGTGTCACTCTGCCCAGCTTGGACCTGAGGTGAACGGTCAGTGTCACTTTGCCCAGCTCAGACCTGAGGGGAACGGTCAGTGTCACTCTGCCCAGCTCAGACCTGAGGGGAACGGTCAGTGTCTTCTTGCCCAGCTCGGACCTGACGGGAATGGTCAGTGTCACCCTGTCCAGCTCGGATCTGACGGGAATGGTCAGTGTCACCCTGTCCAGCTCGGACCTGACGGGAATGGTCAGTGTCACCCTGCCCAGCCCAGACCTGAGGGTTCACTCATGTCCTTTCAGGGAAGGAAATCTGCTGTCCTTACCTGGTCTGGCCTACATGCGACTCCAGACCCATAGCAATGTGGCTGACTCTTAAATGCCCTCAGAAATGGCCTACCAAGTCACTCAGTTGGATCAAACCACTACAAAGTCAATAGCGTTTCAAGAAGGGAGCTCACCACCATCTTCTCAAGGGCAATTAAGGTGTGGGCAATAAATGCTGGCCTGGCCAGCGAAGCCCACATCCCACGAACGAATAAAAAAAAATGGTCAGTGTTACTCTGCCCAGCTCGGACCGGAGGGGAATGGTCAGTGTCGCTCAGCCCAGCTCGGACCTGAGGGAATGCTCAGTGTCACTCTGCCCAGCTCGGACCTGAGGGAATGCTCAGTGTCACTCTGCCCAGCTCGGACCTGAGGGAATGCTCAGTGTCACCCATTCCAGCTCGGACCTGGGGGGAATGGTCAGTGTCACCCATTCCAGCTCGGACCTGGGGGGAATGGTCAGTGTCATACTGCCCAGCTCAGACCTGGGGGGAATGGTCAGTGTCACTCTGCCCAGCTTGGACCTGAGGTGAACGGTCAGTGTCACTTTGCCCTGCTCGGACCTGAGGGGAACGGTCAGTGTCATCTGCCCAGCTCAGACCTGAGGGGAACGGTCAGTGTCTCTCTGCCCAGCTCGGTCCTGATGGGAATGGTTAGTGTCTTCCTGCCCAGCTCGGACCTGGGGGGAATGGTCAGTGTCTTCCTGCCCAGCTCGGACGTGACGGGAATGGTCAGTGTCACCCTGCCCAGCCCGGACCTGAGGGTTCACTCATGTCCTTTCAGGGAAGGAAATCTGCTGTCCTTACCTGGTCTGGCCTACATGCGACTCCAGACCCATAGCAATGTGGCTGACTCTTAAATGCCCTCAGAAATGGCCTACCAAGCCACTCAGTTGTATCAAACCACTACAAAGTCAACAGCGTTTCAAGAAGGCAGCTCACCACCATCTTCTCAAGGGCAATTAAGGTGTGGGCAATAAATGCTGGCCTGGCCAGCGAAGCCCACATCCCACGAACGAATAAAAAAAAATGGTCAGTGTTACTCTGCACCGCTCGGACTGGATTGGAACGGTCAGTGACACTCTGCCCAGCTCGGTCCTGATGAGAATGGTTAGTGTCTTCCTGACCAGCTCAGACCTGGGGGGAATGGTCAGTGTCACTCTGCCCAGCTCGGTCCCGATGGGAATGGTCAGTGTCACTCTGCCCAGCTCAGACCTGAGGGGAACGGTCAGTGTCTTCCTGCCCAGCTCGGACCTGGGTGAAATGGTCAGTGTCACCCAGCCCAGCTCGGACCTTGGGGGAATGGTCAGTGTCACTCTGCCCAGCTTGGACCTGAGGTGAACGGTCAGTGTCACTCTGAGCTGCTCAGTCCTGACGGGAATGGTCAGTGTCTTCCTGCCCAGCTCGGACCTGACGGGAATGGTCAGTGTCACCCTGTCCAGCTCGGACCTGACGGGAATGGTCAGTGTCACCCTGTCCAGCTCGGACCTGACGGGAATGGTCAGTGTCACCCTGTCCAGCTCGGACCTGACGGGAATGGTCAGTGTCACCCTGTCCAGCTCGGACCTGACGGGAATGGTCATTGTCACCTTGCCCAGCCCAGACGTGAGGGTTCACTAATGTCCTTTTAGGGAAGGAAATCTGCTGTCCTTACCTGGTCTGGCCTACATGCGACTCCAGACCCATAGCAATGTGGCTGCCTCTTAAATGCCCTCAGAAATGGCCTACCAAGAAACTCAGTTGGATCAAACCACTACAAAGTCAATAGCGTTTCAAGAAGGCAGCTCACCACCATCTTCTCAAGGGCAATTAAGGTGTGGGCAATAACTGCTGGCCTGGCCAGCGAAGCCCACATCCCACAAACGATTAAAAAAAAATGGTCAGTGTTACTCTGCCCAGCTCGGACCGGAAGGGAATGGTCAGTGTAACTCAGCCCAGCTCGGCCCTGAGGGGAATGGTCAGTGTCACTCTGCCCAGCTCGGACCTGAGGGGAATGGTCAGTGTCGCTCAGCCCAGCTCGGACCTGAGGGGAATGCTCAGTGTCACTCTGCCCAGCTCAGTCCTGACGGGAATGGTCAGTGTCTTCCTGCCCAGCTCGGACCTGACGGGAACGGTCAGTGCCTCTCGGCCCGGCTCGGTGCTGATGGGAATGGTTAGTGTCTTCCTGCCCAGCTCGGACCTGGGGGGAATGGTCAGTGTCACCCATTCCAGCTCGGACCTGGGGGGAATGGTCAGTGTCACCCATTCCAGCTCGGACCTGGGGGTAATGGTCAGTGTCATACTGCCCAGCTCAGACCTGGGGGGAATGGTCAGTGTCACTCTGCCCAGCTCGGACCTGAGGTGAACGGTAAGTGTCTTCCTGCCCAGCTCGGACCTGGGTGAAATGGTCAGTGTCACCCAGCCCAGCTCGGACCTTGGGGGAATGGTCAGTGTCACTCTGCCCAGCTTGGTCCTGAGGGGAACGGTCAGTGCCACTCTGCCCAGCTCAGACCTGAGGGGAACGGTCAGTGTCTCCCTGCCCAGCTCGGTCCTGAGGGAATGGTCAGTGTTATCCTGCCCAGCTCGGACCTGAGGGGAACGGTCAGTGTCACTGTGCCCTGCTCAGTCCTGACGGGAATGGTCAGTGTCTTCCTGCCCAGCTCGGACCTGGGGGGAATGGTCAGTGTCACCCTGCCCAGCTCGGACCTGACGGGAATGGTCAGTGTCTTCCTGCCCAGCTCGGACCTGACGGGAATGGTCAGTGTCACCTTGCCGAGCCCAGACCTGAGGGTTCACTAATGTCCATTTAGGGAAGGAAATCTGCTGTCCTTACCTGGTCTGGCCTACATGCGACTCCAGACCCATAGCAATGTGGCTGACTCTTAAATGCCCTCAGAAATGGCCTACCAAGCCACTCAGTTGTATCAAACCACTACAAAGTCAATAGTGTTTCAAGAAGGCAGCTCACCACCATCTTCCCAAGGGCAATTAAGGTGTGGGCAATAACTGCTGGCCTGGCCAGCGAAGCCCACATCCCACGTACGAATAAAAGAAAATGGTCAGTGTTACCCTGCCCAGCTCGGACCGGAGGGGAATGGTCAGTGACACTCTGCCCAACTCGGACTGGAGTGGAACGGTCAGTGTCGCTCAGCCCAGCTCGGACCTGAGGGGAATCGTCAGTGTCACTCTGCCAGCCTCGGACCTGAGGGGAACAGTCAGTGTCACTCTGCCCAGCTCAGACCTGAAGGGAATGGTCAGTGTCACTCTGCCCAGCTCAGACCTGAGGGGAACAGTCAGTGTCACTCTGCCCAGCTCGGACCTGAAGGGAATGGTCAGTGTCACTCTGCCCAGCTTAGACCTGAGGGGAATGCTCAGTGTCACTCTGCCCAGCTCGGACCTGAAGGGAATCGTCGGTGTCACTCTGCCCGCCTCGGACCTGAGGGGAACAGTCAGTGTCACTCTGCCCAGCTCGGACCTGAAGGGAATGGTCAGTGTCACTCTGCCCAGCTCAGACCTGAGGGGAATGCTCAGTGTCACTCTGCCCAGCTCGGACGTGAAGGGAATGGTCAGTGTCACTCTGCCCAGCTCAGACCTGAGGGGAATGGTCAATGTCACTCTGCCCAGCTCGGACCTGAGGGGAACGGTCAGTGTCACTTTGCCCAGCTCAGACCTGAGGGGAACAGTCAGTGTCACTCTGCCCAGCTCAGACCTGAGGGGAACAGTCAGTGTCACTCTGCCCAACTCTGTCCTAATGGGAATGGTTGGTGTCTTCCTGCCCAGCTCGGACATGGGGGGAATGGTCAGTGTCACTCTGCCCAGCTCGGAGATGAGGGGAACGGTCAGTGTCACTTTGCCCAGCTCAGACCTGAGGGGAACGGTTAGTGTCACTCTGCCCAGCTCAGACCTGAGGGGAACGGTCAGTGTCTCTCTGCCCAGCTCGGTCCTGATGGGAATGGTTAGTGTCTTGCTGCCCAGCTCGGACCTAGGGGGAATGGTCAGTGTTATCCTGCCCAGCTCGGACCTGAGGGGAACTGTCAGTGTCTCTCTGCCCAGCTCGGTCCTGATGGGAATGGTTAGTGTCTTCCTGCCCAGCTCGGACCTGGGGGGAATGGTCAGTGTCTCTCTGCCCAGCTCGGTCCTGATGGGAATGGTTAGTGTCTTCCTGCCCAGCTCAGACCTGGGGGGAATGGTCAGTGTTATCCTGCGCAGCTCGGACCTGGGAGGAATGGTCAGTGTCTCTCTGCCCAGCTCGGTCCTGATGGGAATGGTCAGTGTTATCCTGCCCAGCTCGGACCTGAGGGGAACGGTCAGTTTCTCTCTGTCCAGCTCGGTCCTGATGGGAATGGTTCGTGTCTTCCTGCCCAGCTCGGACCTGGGGGGAATGGTCAGTGTTATCCTGCGCAGCTCGGAGCTGAGGGGAACGGTCAGTGTCACTCTGCCCTGCTCAGTCCTGACGGGAATGGTCAGTGTCTTCCTGCCCAGCTCAGACCTGAGGGGAATGGTCAATGTCACTCCTCCCACCTCGGACCTGAGGGGAATGGTCAGTGTCATCTCTGCCCAGCTCGGAACTGGGAGGAATGGTCAGTGTCACTCTGCCCACCTCGGACCTGAGGGGAACGGTCAGTGTCACTTTGCCCAGCTCAGACCTGAGTGGAACAGTCAGTGTCACTCTGCCCAACTCTGTCCTAATGGGAATGGTTAGTGTCTTCCTGCCCAGCTCGGACATGGGGGGAATGGTCAGTGTCACTTTGCCCAGCTCAGACCTGAGGGGAACAGTCAGTGTCACTCTGCCCAACTCTGTCCTAATGGGAATGGTTAGTGTCTTCCTGCCCAGCTCGGACATGGGGGGAATGGTCAGTGTCACTTTGCCCAGCTCAGACCTGAGGGGAACAGTCAGTGTCACTCTGCCCAACTCTGTCCTAATGGGAATGGTTAGTGTCTTCCTGCCCAGCTCGGACATGGGGGGAATGGTCAGTGTCACTCTGCCCAGCTCGGACCTGAGAGGAACGGTCAGTGTCTCTCTGCCCAGCTCGGTCCTGATGGGAATAGTTAGTGTCTTGCTGCCCAGCTCGGACCTCGGGGAATGGTCAGTGTTATCCTGCCCAGCTCGGACCTGAGGGGAACGGTCAGTGTCTCTCTGCCCAGCTCGGTCCTGATGGGAATGGTTAGTGTCTTCCTGCCCAGCTCGGACCTGGGGGGAATGGTCAGTGTCTCTCTGCCCAGCTCGGTCCTGACGGGAATGGTCAGTGTCTTCCTGCCCAGCCCGGACCTGGGGGGAATGGTCAGTGTCATACTGCCCAGCTCAGACCTGGTGGGAATGGTGTGTCATCATGCCCAGCTCAGATCTGTGGGTGGGGGAAACGGTCAGTGTCACTCTGCCCAGCTCTGGCCTTGGAATAACTGACTGACCTTTCTTGCCCGCATGCTGCCCCACCATAGTTACTTCACACTGTGTGTGCACCCAGTAACAGAGGATGATCAGCAGCAACACCGCTCCGGTTCAGGGCTGGCAAATCCAAAACTTGTGTCCTGAAGAATGAAGTGTGATATGTGGAGCAATCAGGCTCTGCATCTCAAGCTTATTTCCCATTTGCAAGCTCATCACCTGAACTTTAATAAACTGAACCTAACTACGTCTTAGGACTTGCAGGACTACTTGAGAAACAGCAGGAGGTAAGTGGCACTAATTTGATAATTGTTTCAAAGATCTGGCACAGGCATGATGGGCTGAATGGCCTCCTGCATGTTGTACGATTCGGTGACTCTATCAGTCTCCATAGAGAATTATAATCTAGCCAGAATATAGAAAAAAACTTACTGGCCAGGTTACTCAAGGTTAGTGCTCAGAGATTATTCAAATCAGCTCTGACATCAAAGTGAGATGCAGCCAGAATTATGCAACTGGTAGTGACTACATCTCTCCATTATCTCTTCCTATCTTAACCACATAATCTTTATTTCAGAAGGTGAAAAGTCACACTGAGGTATGTTGTTAAATATGAAATACTTCTACCTCTTTCAAACTCCACATACATCCTCTATGCAACACAAGCTGAAACATGGGGCTGACTTTTCAGGGCCCCCCCAAAGGCAAGAATTGATGTGGGGGGCCCCGAAAATAGCAGTGCCGGACGAAGAGTCAGTTGCAGTACGTTGTTGCTGGCAATGTTCACAGAGTGGGAGGAAGGGAGGGCATGACAGGAATGCAGCTCTCCTCCCAATTGAGGCCAATTAACGGTCGTTAAAAGCTTGTTAAGAACTTGTCATGATTGGATGTTGACATTTTTTAAAGGGGCACATGGGTTACCCATGCCTTCAGAAACAGATCAGCTGAAGAGAGGTGGGTAAACGGTCAGAAGCCAGTCATGGCTGCTCCAGGGCATTGCCCTGGCTTCATGGGGTAGAGGGAGGGGGAGA
>NC_090400.1:64269553-64304553 GCF_036365525.1 Heterodontus francisci
TATTCACAAGGTATCTCAAAAGCCATGCCTGTGCCTCTCTGCAATCAGGAAATACAGGACCAATGATAGTTACAATACAAAAGTCATCTTCTGTTGCTGCTGCAAGGGGAACAGTTCCACAATCAAACCCTGCTGTATCAGTGCAGTAACATAACACACCGCTGGGGGGTGCGTTACACTGGCTATTGCGGAAAACATTGTCTTGTCGGGAAAAAAGGAAATTTGTCTCAGAGAAGTGAATCAGGTGAAATTGGCAACATCAACAAAGAGAAATTCAAAAACAAGAAAGTCAAAGTGAGAAGTCAAGAATCATCTGCACAGGTAGAAAAATATTCCTCTGCATTCCTCCTGGGGCCAAACCTGCACACTGATCAACTGAAGCAAAACAACATAATGAAGCAAGGTGGTATTTGGACTCACCAGGCTGATGTGATGTTTCTGCACATGTCTGAGGATAAGCATTGCGATGAGCTCTGGGTCCCATTGCACTCCTGGATGGTCTGGAAGAGCTCTAGAGAAAATAAATAAGGAAATTGGGAAGTTCAAATGATGATAGAATGGTAGGGTCACAAAAGCCTGTTCATTCCATGAACTTCATCGTACTGTGTCCCCCGCGTTGAGTTTAACTGCACTCCTGCTCACTTTCCATTTACCCTGTAATATACACCTTTTTCAAATCACTAGTGTTTATGGAGTTTTGCTTCAAGATTAACTTTCTGCAGAAAAATTCCATTTTAAGCATACTGCACAAAGATCTTTTCTCTAATCAACAACAACTTGTATTTATGTAGCGGCTTTTACACAGCAAAACATTCCAGGACGCTTCACAGGTGCAATTATCAGACACAATTTGAAAACTGAGTCTCATCAGGAGCTCTCAGGTCAGATGGCCAAAAGCTTGGTCAAAGAGCTGGATTTTAAAGAGCATCTTAAAGGAGAGAGACGCAGAGAGGTTTAGGGAGGGAATTCCAGAGCTTAAAGCCTCGGCAGCTGAACCTAACAGTGGAGCGATTAAAATAGGGGATGCACAAGAGGCCAGAATTGGAGGAGTGCAGACATCTTGAAGAGTTGTAGGACTGGAGGAGGCTATAGTGATGGGGAGGGGTGAGGTAATGGAGGGATTTGAAACCAAGGAAGAGAATTTTAAAATTGAGGCATTACCAGACCAGGAGCCACTGTAGGTCAGCAAGCACAGAGGGACTTGATGGGAAATAGGATACAGGTCCCAGAGTTCTGGATGAGCTGAAGTTTTTGTAGGGTAGAACATGGGAGGCTGGCCAGGAATGGATAGGAATAGTCATGTCTGGAAGTAACAAAGGCATGGATGAGGGTTTCATCAGCAAATGAGCTGTGGCAGAGGTGAAGTTGATCCATGTAACAGAGATGGAAATATGCAGTCTTGGTAATGGTGTGGATGTGTGGTTGGAAGCTCATCTCAGGGTCAATTGCAACACCAAAGTTGTGAATGTTTGGGTTCAGCCTCAGACATTGCCAGGGAGAGAAAAGGAGTCAAGTCGCTAAGGAACAAATGTGTGTCTTTTCAGTGACCAATGAAAACAATCCATCACTATTTAGTTTAGTTAAGAGATATAGCACTGAAACAGGCCCTTCGGCCCACCGAGTCTGTGCCGACCATCAACCACCCATTTATACTAATCCTACACTAATTCCATATTCTTACCACATCCCCACCTGTCCCTATATTTCCCTACCACCTACCTATACTAGGGGCAATTGCTAATGGCCAAATTACCTATCAACCTGCAAGTCTTTGGCATGCACAGAACCCTTCATAGTCTTGAAGACCTCTAATCAGGCCAATCCTTAAATTTCTCAGTTCTCGAGAAAAGTCCCATTTTTGAATCTCTTTTCATAACTGGTAAACCCTGACTCATGGATGCATCCTTGTGATGCTCAGGCACTGTGACATATCGTGTAGGCTCAGGGCCAGTGACCAGTATCGCCCAGGTTCAGGGACACTGATAGAATCATAGACATTTACAGCACGGAAGGAGGGCATTTGGCCCATCGTGTCTGCACCGGCCAACAAGTAGCTATCCAGCCTAATCCCACTTTCCAGGTCTTGGTCTGTAGCCCTGTAGGTTATGGCATATCCAAGTACTTTTTAAATGTTATCAGGGTTTCTACCTCTACCACCCCTTCAGGCAGTGAATTCCAGATCCCCACCAACTACTGCGTGACAACATTTCCCCTCATATCCGCTTTAAACCTTCTACCTCTTACCCGAACTCCATGCCCCCCAGTTATGGTCCCCTCAACCAAGGGGAAGAGGGCCTTCCTATCCAACCTATCTAGACAGCTCAATTTTATACATTTAAATTAGGTCCTCCCTCAGCCTCCTCTGTTCCAAAGGTTCCTCAGAGATTTGCCTACATATTTGCTGTTCAATCGCCCTCTGACTGTTTGGGGGTCTGCAGTACATTCCCAGTAGTGTGGTTGCCCTTTTTTGTTCTTCAGTTCAACGCATTTGGCATCATTTGATGATCCTTCTGCCATATCCAGGACAATATCCACAATATCCAGTAAAATAAAAGCAAAATACTGCGGATGCTGGAAATCTGAAATAAAAACAAGAAATGCTGGAAATACTCAGCAGGCCTGGCAGCATCTGTGGAAAGAGAAGCAGAGTTAACGTTTCGAAGAAGGGTCCCATCCCCCTGCCAAGCTAGTTTAACACCGCACCCCGCCCCCCCCCAACCCTCAACAGCAGCACTAGCAAAACCCCCTGCAAGGATATTGGTCAGGTCCTGTTGAGGTGCAACCGTCTGGCTTGTACAGGTCTTACCTCCCCCAGAAGCAGTCCCAATGCCTCAGGAATCTAAAGCCCTCCCTCCTGCACCATCTCTCCAGCCATGTATTCATCAGCTCTATCTTCCCATTTATGTACTCACTAGCACATGACACTGGGAATAATCCTGAGATTACTACCTTTGAGGTCTTGCTTTTCAATTTCTCTCCTAGCTCTCTAAACTCTGCTTTCAGGGCTTCATCCCTTTCTGCCCATGTCATTGGTGCCCATATGAACCACGACCTTTGGCAGTTCACCCTCCCCTCTCAGAATGTCCTGTCGCTGCTTGGTGACATCCTTGACTCCAACGCCAGGGAGGCAGTATACCATCCTGGGGTCACTTCTGCAGGTACAGAAGCGCCTGTCTGTTCCGCTTACTATGGGATCCTCTACCACTATTTCTCTTCCACTCTTCTTCCCCACCATGCAGCTGAGCCACCCATGGTGCCATGGACTTGGCTCTGCCTGCAGTCCCCAGAGGAACCATCACTCTCACCCGGTATTCAGAACTAAATACCTGCTGGAGAGCGAGATGCACTCATGGGATCCCTGCCCTGCCCGCTCTTCCTTGTCCTTCTGGTAGTCACCCATTCCCTCTCTGCTTGCACATTTTTAAGTTGTGGGGTGACCACCTCCAGAAATGTGCTATTCACAAAGCTCTCAGCTTTGGGGTTGCCAGTAGTGACTCCAGCCAGCACTCAAGCTCCGAAACCAGGTCTGGTGAGCAGGATCAGGGCTGATAAACGGCATCGCGCAGGCTCAGAGCCAGTTACCGGTATCACGCAGGCTCAGAGCCGGTTACCGGTATCGCGCAGGCTCAGGGCCGTGACCGGTATCGTGCAGGCTCAGGGCCGTGACCGGTATCGTGCAGGCTCAGAGCCGGTGACCGGTATCGCGCAGGCTCAGGGCCGTGACCGGTATCGTGCAGGCTCAGAGCCGGTTACCGGTATCGCGCAGGCTCAGAGCCGGTATCGCGCAGGCTCAGGGCCGTGACCGGTATCGTGCAGGCTCAGGGCCGTGACCGGTATCGTGCAGGCTCAGAGCCGGTGACCGGTATCGCGCAGGCTCAGGGCCGTGACCGGTATCGTGCAGGCTCAGAGCCGGTTACCGGTATCGCGCAGGCTCAGAGCCGGTATCGCGCAGGCTCAGGGCCGTGACCGGTATCGTGCAGGCTCAGAGCCGGTGACCGGTATCTTTTTTTTTTTATTTCCAAAATATACTTTATTCATAAAAATCTGTAAAAATTACATTGCCAAACAGTTTCCAAACAGCACCAAAAAATACAAACATTGCAAAAGAGATCAGTTTCCTTCAATACTGTCATGAGTTTCTTCTCAACCCTTCCGTTTCACAATTGTCATGTCAATTACAGTTTTACATTTACAGCAATTGAGAATATTAACGATACAGTTCGAGGGGCTTCCCATGGATCCAGCCCCTCAGTCTAGCTTGGTGGGGGAACCTTACACTGTGGTCTTTCCCCATTGAGCCTTTGCTGCGGCTGCCCCAAGCTTTAGTGCGTCCCTCAGCACGTAGTCCTGGACCTTGGAATGTGCCAGTCTGCAACATTCGGTGGTGGACAACTCTTTGCGCTGGAAGACCAGCAAGTTTCGGGCAGACCAAAGGGCGTCTTTCACCGAATTGATAGTCCTCCAGCAGCAGTTGATGTTTGTCTCGGTGTGCGTCCCTGGGAACAGCCCGTAGAGCACAGACTCCTGTGTTACAGAGCTGCTTGGGATGAACCTTGACAAAAACCACTGCATCTCTTTCCACACCTGCTTTGCAAAGGCACATTCCAGGAGGAGGTGGGCGACCGTCTCTTCCCCACCACAGCCAACGCGGGGGCACTGTGCGGAGGGGGCGAGACTTCGGGTGTGCATGAAGGATCTGACGGGGAGGGCCCTTCTCACCACCAGCCAAGCTACGTCTTGGTGCTTGTTTGAAAGTTCTGGTGATGAGGCATTCCGCCAAATGACTTTGACGGTCTGCTCGGGGAACCATCCGACAGGATCCACCGTTTCCTTTTCCCGTAGGGCCTTGAGGACATTCCGTGCAGACCACTGCCTGATGGACCGGTGGTCAAAGGTGTTTTTCCGCAGAAACTGCTCCACGAAGGATAGGTGGTATGTCGCCGCCCAACTGCATGGTGCGTTCCGCGGCAATGTGACCGGTGACCGGTATCGCGCAGGCTCAGGGCTGGTGACAGCCAACCTTCTGTTTTCTTAGCTAAAACCCTGAAGGTTTCAGATATAGTGACTCCCCTCAAGATTGAGATGTTCAACACAGGTCACAGGGTGGACTTGATTGGATATATTTGTCTCCAAATGACCAGGAATTGTCTGCAGACCTGTTCTGAGTTATGGACTCGAGATGAAACAACATTTTAGAGCTGCTACATTCCAATGGTATCCGAGAAGCAGTGAAACTTCAGTAACAAAAGTGCTGCTACACAGACAGTAAATAACATTAACTTACTGTGAGTGAAGCAGGGCCATTTCACCAATATCACCTTCACACACCAACAAATCAGCTGGATATTATCTGGGGCAAGAAGCAATTAACCTGTATGAAAGGCAGGAGGTGTCACCAGTATCAATGTTTGCTATGCTGCTCCATTTGGGAGCTGACAATGGTGGAGAAAACAGACAGTGCAGGCACCTTCGAAGGCAACAGGGAGCAAAGAAGCAATGAGGCAGGCCGAAACCAGTTTGGACAGATACAGGTCATGTGAGTTCAAAGAGAAATGGCTGGAGGCAACAGTTTGAGGATCATCATGCTTCAAACATCCAAATACTATGCAACATGTAATCCATTAACTCTGAAAGACTGATTAAAGGAGCTATATCACTGTGAACACTTATAAATCAGAGTTTCCTGTAGGTTTAATGCCCTCAGGTGCTGGTACAGTAAGGATTTGGCAGTCAGAAATGAGACCAATAAATCAGATTATCAGGAGCTGCAGACAGCACGAGGATTATAAAGAAAGAGCCACTTCTATCTTAACCCTGGCTTCAAAACTGTGTGCAAATTCTTCGAGCACATTTTCAATACTTCCATAAGTCCTTTAAGAGTTTACACGCTGAAAGAGAATAAGCCATTAGGTCTGTTCACTTCTAACTGACCAGGGATAATCTGATCTGTTGGAAACTCATCAATTTCACAAGGGAAACAAATAATTCTGAGAAAAATGTCAAGGCATGAATGGACATTATTTAACCCAGCCAGCTGCCTCCCCATACTCTGTTTGAACATGTGTCCACTGATATTTTAGAATCCTTTTGTTCGTCTCACAACAGTCCAATACTCAGATGAAGCACAGATCCATGACAGCATTTCTCCAGAAGTTCGAAAAAATATCTAACTTCATGGGAGGCAACAGACTTTGGGAGAAACTCTAGAACCACACTCACCTTCACAAGATTCACGAGCTTGCAATATTCCCTGGAATGAGTGTTTTATTTCACAAACATTATCAGCTTGCTACACCCAGAATATGAACCAATTCATGCTAGAAATTCTAGTGCTAGTAATGTCAGTTAGAGGGGTGAAGTGCTTCACCTGTGAGATGTGGGAAGTCCGTGACGCTTCCAGCGTTCCGGGCGACTACATCTGCAGGAAGTGTACCCAGTTGCAGCTCCTCAAAGACCGCATGGATCGGTTGGAGCAGCAATTGGATGCACTTAGGAGCATGCAGGTGGCAGAAAGTGTCATAGACAGGAGTTTTAGAGACATGGTTACACCCAAGGTGCAAGCAGATAGATGGGTGACCGCTAGAAAGGGCAGGCAGTCAGTGCAGGAATCCCCTGTGGCTATCCCCCTCTCTAACAAGAATACCGTTTTGGATACTTTTGGGGGGGGATGGCCTATCAGGGGAAAACAACAGCAGCAGCCAGAACAGTGGCACCACGGCTGACACTGTTGTTCAGCAGGGAGGGACAAAGCGCAGAAGAGCAATAGTTATAGGGGACTCTATAGTCAGGGGCACAGATAGGCGCTTCTGTGGATGTGAAAGAGACTCCAGGATAGTATGTTGCCTCCCTGGTGCCAGGGTCAAGGATGTCTCTGAACGGACAGGGGGAATTCTGAAGGGGGAGGGTGAACAGCCAGAGGTTGTGGTACACATTGGTACTAACGACATAGGCAGGAAGAGTGATGAGGTCCTGCAGGGGGAGTTAGGTAGTAAGTTAAAAGACAGGACCTCCAGGGTTGTAATCTCGGGATTACTTCCTGTGCCACGTGCCAGTGAGGCTAGAAATCGGAAGATGGTGCAGCTAAACACGTGGCTGAACAGCTGATGTAGGAGGGAGGGTTTCAGATATCTGGATCATTAGGATCTCTTCCGGGACAGATGGAACCTGTACAAGAAGGACGGGTTGCGTCTAAACTGGAGGGGCACAAATATCCTGGCTGCAAGGTTTGCTAGCGTCACTCGGGAGGGTTTAAACTAGTGTGGCAGGGGGGTGGGAACCAGAGCAGTAGGACAGCAAGTGAAATAAATGAGGGGGAACTAGTAAATAAGGCCAGTAAGATTAAGAGGAAGAGCAGGCAGGGAGATGTTGCTGAGCACAGCAGGACTGGTGGCCTGAAGTGCATTTGTTTCAATGCGAGAAGTATAACAGGTAAGGCAGATGAACTTAGAGTTTGGATTAGTACTTGGAACTATGATGTTGTTGCTATTACAGAGACTTGGTTGAGGGAAGGAAAGGATTGGCAGCTAAATGTTCCAGGATTTAGAAGCTTCAGGCGGGATAGAGGGGGATGTAAAAGGGGTGGAGGAATTGCATTACTGGTTAAGGAGAATATCACAACTGTACTGCGGGAGGACACCTCGGAGGGTCATGCAGCGAGGCAATATGGGTAGAGCTCAGGAATAGGAAGGGTGCAGTCATGATGTTGGGACTTTACTACAGGCCTCCCAACAGCCAGCGGGAGGTAGAGGAGCAGATATGTAGACAGATTTTGGAAAGACGTAAAGGTAACAGGGTTGTAATGGTGGGTGATTTTAACTTCCCCTATATTGACTGGGACTCACTTAGTGCTAGGGGCTTGGATGGGGCAGAATTTGTGAGGAGCATCCAGGAGGGCTTCTTGAAACAATATGTCGATAGTCCAACTAGGGAAGGAGCCGTACTGGACCTGGTATTGGGGAATGAGCCTGGCCAAGTGGTCGAAGTCTCAGTAGGGGAGCATTTCGGGAACAGTGACCATAATTCCGTAAGTGTTAAGGTACTTGTGGATAAGGATAAGAGTAGTCCTCGAGTGAACGTGCTAAATTGGGGGAAGGCGAATTGTAACAATATTAGGCAGGAACTGAAGAATTTAGATTGGGGGCGGCTGTTTGAGGGTAGATCAACATCTGACATGTGGGAGTCTTTCAAACGTGAGTTGATTAGAATCCAGGACCGGCATGTTCCTGTGAGGAAGAAGGATAAGTTTGGCAAGTTTTGGGAACCTTGGATAACGAGGGATATTGTGAGCCTAGTCAAAAAGAAAAAGGAAGCATTTGTAAGGGCTGGAAGGCTAGGAACAGACAAATCCCTTGAGGAATATAAAGACAGTAGGAAGGAACTTAAGCAAGGACTCACGAGGGCTAAAAGGGGTCATGAAAAGTCATTGGCAAACAGGATTAAGGAGAATCCCAAGGCTTTTTATACATATATAAAGAGCAAGAGGGTAACCAGGGAAAGGGTTGGCCCACTCAAGGACAGAGGAGGGAATCTATGCGTGCAGCCAGAGGAAATGGGCGAGGTACTAAATGAGTACTTTGCATCAGTATTCACCAAGGAGAAGGACTTGGTGGATGATGAGTCCAGGGAAGGGAGTGTAGATAGTCTGGGTCATGTCGTTATCAAAAAGGAGGAGGTGTTGGGCGTCTTGCAAAGCATTAAGGTAGATAAATCCCCAGGGCCTGATGGGATCTACCCCAGAATACTGAGGGAGGCAAGGGAGGAAATTGCTGGGGCCTTGGCAGAAATCTTTGTATCCTCATTGGCTTCAGGTGAGGTCCCAGAGGACTGGAGAATGGCCAATGTTGTTCCTTTGTTTAAGAAGGGTGGTAAGGATAATCCAGGAAATTATAGGCCGGTGAGCCTTACACCAGTGGTAGGGAAATTATTAGAGAGGATTCTTTGGGACAGGATTTACTTCCATTTGGAAACAAATGAACTTGTTAGCGAGAGGCAGCATGGTTTTGTGAAGGGGAGGTTGTGTCTCCCTAACTTAATTGAGTTTTTTGAGGAAGTGACGACGATGATTGATGAAGGAAGGGCAGTGGATGTTGTCTATATGGACTTCAGTAAAGCCTTTGACAAGGTCCCTCATGGCAGACTGGTACAAAAGGTGAAGTCACACGGGATCAGAGGTGAGCTGGCAAGATTGATACAGAACTGGCTCGGTCATGGAAGATAGAGGGTAGCAGTGGAAGGGTGCTTTTCTGAATGGAGGGCTGTGACTAGTGGTGTTCCGCAGGGATCAGTGCTGGGACCTTTGCTCTTTGTAGTATATATAAATGATTTAGAGGAAAATGTAGCTGGTCTGATTAGTAAGTTTGCGGACGACACAAAGGTTGGTGGAGTTGCGGATAGTGATGAGGATTGTCAGAGGATACAGAAGGAATCTAGATTGGTTGGAGACTAAGGCGGAGAAATGGCAGATGGAGTTTAATCCGGACAAATGTGAGGTAATGCATTTTGGAAGATCTAATACAGGTGGTAAAATACAGTAAATGGCAGAACCCTTAGGAATATTGACAGGCAGAGAGATCTGGGCGAACAGGTCCACAGGTCATTGAAAGTGGCAACACATGTGGATAAGTTAGTCAAGAAGGCATATGGCATGCTTGCCTTCATCGGTCAGGGCATAGAGTATAAAAATTGGCAATTCATGCTGCAGCTGTACAGAAGCTTAGTTAGGCCACACTTAGAATATTGCGTGCAATTCTAGTCGCCACACTACCAGAAGGACGTGGAGGCTTTGGAAAGGGTACAGAAGAGCTTTACCAGGATGTTGCCTGGTCTGGAGGGCATTAGCTATGAGGAGAGGTTGGATAAACTCGGATTGTTTTCACTGGAACGACAGAGGTGGAGGGGCGACATGATAGAGGTTTACAAAGTTATGAGTGACATGGACAGAGTGGATAGTCAGAAGCTTTTTCCCAGGGTGGAAGAGTCAGTTACTTCTTCTTCTTTGGCCTCCTTGTCTCGAGAGACCATGGGTAACCGCCTGGAGGTGGGGTCAGTGGTTTGTGAAGCAGCACCTGGAGTGGCTATGAAGGCCAATTCTAGAGTGACAGACTTTTCCACAGGTGCTGCAGATAAAATTGGTTGTCGGGGTGGTTACACAGTTGGCTCTCCCCTTGCTCTTCTGTCTTTTTTCCTGCCAACTGCTAAGTCTCTTTGGCTCGCCACACTTTAGCCCCGCCTTTATGGCTGCCCGCCAGCTCTGGCGATCGCTGGCAACTGACTCCCACAACTTGTGATCAATGTCACAGGACTTCATGTCGCGTTTGCAGACGTCTTTAAAGCGGAGACATGGATAGCCGGTGGATCTGATAGCAGTGATGAGCTCGCTGTACAATGTGTCCTTGGGGATCCTGCCATCTTCCATGCGGCTCATATGGCCAAGCCATCTCAAGCGCCGCTGGCTCAGTAGGGTGCATATGCTGGGGATGTTGGCCGCCTCGAGGACTTCTGTGTTTGAGATACGGTCCTGCCACCTGATGCCAAGGATTCTCCGGAGGCAGCAAAGATGAAATGAATTGAGACGTCGCTCTTGGCTGACATACGTTGTCCAGGCCAATGCTGCCGTAGAGCAAGGTACTGAGGACACAAGCTTGATACACTCGGACTTTTGTGTTACTAGGGGACATAGTTTTAAGGTGCGAGAGGCAAAGTTTAGTGGGGATTTGCGAGGCAAGTTCTTTACACAGAGGGTGGTGAGTGCCTGGAACTTGCTGCCGGGGGAGGTGGTGGAAGCAGGTACAATAGCAACGTTTAAGAGGCATCTTGACAAATACATGAATAGGATGGAAATAGAGGGATACGGTCCCCGGAAGTGCAGAAGGTTTTAGTTTAGACAGGCATCAAGATCGAAGCAGGCTTGGAGGGCCGAATGGCCTGTTCCTGTGCTGTACTGTTCTTTGTTCATGCAAGAACACAGCAGTGTGTTTGTTGATAAAAGCAAAATACTGCAGATGCTGGAAATCTGAAGTAAAAACAGGAAGTATTTCCAGTAGTGTGTTTGTTATTTGACTGGACTGCATACCTTACATTATTTCACGAATTTCACAAAAAGTCAATAGTTGCCTGTGTACACAGCACACCCAGATTGGCCAGTAACTGCACATCTTCATAAACTTGTAGTGTTGGTTATTCAGGTATAAACCATTAATTGCATACTCTGATTAATTGTAGTTTCTGATTACATGTGTAACAAAGTGCTGTTTAATATTCGCATTGTCATATCTTTCTGTTCTCTTTCGAAATTTCTCTTTAAATATAAAATAAAACTCTGTACTTCACTACATTTTATGCTGCTAGATTTTTGACATTAAAGGGAAAGTAATTTTTCCAGATTCGTAAGTGCTTTTCACCCAACGCAAGGAATTACAGGACACTCCTCCCTACCCTGCTAAGGTTCCATAGGTACTAAACCATTCAGATCAGGTGGGTCCCAGGTTCCATTCCTTGCCTGGGCAGTGTTAGGTGGTCTCAACTGGGTGTGACAATTGGCCTGAACACTGAACTGATGTAGGGAGGGAGTGTGGGTTGGGGTCCTGATCCCTGTTCAGTGATTGTTGCTGGAAAGTGTATGAGTGGATGTTGGGTGAGAATAGCATCAGATTTTGCTGTGATACTTCTCTCCATGATCAATTACCTCTCTCACACCTGATATCTAGACACATACATGAAGAATGTTCTCCATGTGAGGTATTAGAGGGACGCAGGTATCGGTGGAAACATATTGCAGCAAGTTTCAGCAGCTTCAAGACAGGAGGGGGGAAAATGGAAACAGTTCTCACTTTTTTTTGAAAAAGATAAGCAAGAGAAAAGTTTTGAAGGGGAGAAAACTGCAGAGCTATATGGAAAGAGCAGGGGAATGGGACTTATTGCAAGACTCTTTCAAAGAGCTGGCAAAGGCCTAATGGCCTCCTTCTGTGCTGTAAGATTCTATGGCCAATTAATTCCACATTACTTTGTTCAACTACTACTGCGCTTTTAACATGGCACAAAGTGTGTTGGAAAGGATTGAACATTTTAAAAAAAGATTTACTTCATGAAGTGAGTTGTGTGGGGCAAGTCTGTAGAAAATGATCCTCGAGTGACATCCTGTTCGGGATTGTGGTCTAAACAGAATGTGAGTGAGAAACGCAGCAGCATACTTTATTCTGACAACCAAAGATGAAAAGCTTAAACATCCAGATGTATTCTTCACAAATTGACCTGATGTGCTGCCCTCCTCTGCAGTCCACTCAAATGATAATGTGATATGTGAGCAGGCAGGAGTGATTCTCAGCCCAGTAACACTAGAACAATCACAATGCAAACAGCCTCCCCTATTCAGTTATTACAAGGTCCTTTGTTGTGATTTTAAATCTTTGGTGCACCTCACTATTGAATAGCACTGCAAGGCAAGGCATATTGACACTCAGTTGGTTATAGCCTAAACAAGTACGAGGTCCTGGTACTAACCCTGCTTGCCACTGCATACTGGAGCACTACATCACCCAGCCCAGCACTATCCCTTCTCGTCACATCAGGTAGAGCATTAAAGTAGTTGTGGATATGCTTCAGCAGTAAAGGATGTTTAAAATTTGCACAATTCAGAACCTCTGTTTCTTACCTTCCCCTCCTCCAGCCTGCTCAACATGGCACAGCTGGGAGTTTGGTGGTTAGCTCAAGGTCAGAGTGTGCACTTTGACAAAGGATTTCGGCACTTTGAGAGAGGACCCACTGTGCAGCTTACTCAGCAAGGCTGGGCAATGGATCAGTGCATTGATCAACGACTACACAAGTCACTAGGTCACAGTGTTTGAGGTGGGGGGAGGGTAGGGACTGGGGCCAAGAAGGGAAATGAATCACAGTCCCATATAGTGTCCAGTAAAGCAGCATTTAATGTCAGTTATTTGCTGTGGCTCACACTATGTTCAAGGTCAGCTGTTCCCTCAGAGCCCAGCCTGCTCTTTTTTTCCAAAAATATACTTTATTCATAAAAATCTGTGAAAAAAATACATTACAAAACAGTTCAAAACAGCACCAAGTTGACATTTCAGAAAGTGCAAAGGAAATCAGTTTTCTTCAATACAGGAGTGAGCTGCCTCACAACCCTTCCATTCCATTTTACATGCCATGTATATTTTACAGCAAATCCATATTTGGTGTATACAGCCCAAGGGATTTCCCATGGGTCCAGCCCCTCAGTTCACTATGGCGGGAGGACCTTACACAGTGGTCTTTCCCCATTGAGCCTGGACCTTGGAATGTGCCAGTCTGAACCACTTGGTCGCGGACAACTCTCTGCGCTGGAAGACCAGCAAGGTTCAGGCAGACCAAAGAGCGTCTTTCACCGAATTGATGGTCCTCCAGCAGCAGTTGATATTTATCTCGGTGTGCGTCTCTGGGAACAGCCTGTAGAGCACAGACTCCTGTGTTACAGAGCTGCTTGGGATGAACCTCGACAAAAACCACTGTACCTCTTTCCACACCTACTTTGCAAAGGAACATTCCAGAAAGAGGTGGGCAACAGTCTCTTCCCCACCACTGCTACCTCGTGGGCAGCGTGCGGAGGTGGTGAGACTCTGGGTGTGCAGGAAGGATCTGACGGGGAGGGCTCTTCTCACCACCAGCCACGCTATGTCTTGGTGCTTGTTTTAAAGTTATGGTGATGAAGTATTCTGCCAAATGACTTTGGAAGTCTGCTCGGGGAACCATCTGACAGGATCCGCCATCTCCTTTTCCCGTAGGGCCTTGAGGACATTCCGTGCAGACCACTGCCTGATGGATTGGTGGTCAAAGATGTTTCTCTGCACAAACCTTTCCACGAAGGATAGGTGGTACGGCACGGTCCAACTGGATGGAGGGTTCTGCGGCAATGTGGCCAGACCCATCCTTCACAACATCAGGGATAGAACCTCAGCACGTAGTGACACTTAGTATTTGCTTACTGGGGCTCGACACACAGCTTGATGCAGCCGCACACGAAGGTGGTCATCAGGATAAGGGCAACATTGGGTACGTTTTTCCCGCCTTCATCTAGAGGTTTGAACATCGTGTCCCTCCGGACCCAGTCCATTTTTCATCTCCAGATAAAGCGGAAAATGGCTTGGGTGACCGCCATGGCACAGGAGTGGGGTATGGGCCAGACCTGGGTCACATACAGCAACAACGTGATCGCCTTGCACCTGATAACCAGGTTCTTACCCACAATGGACAGAGAACGCTGCTCCCACATGCTCAGTTTATAGTGTAACATGGCTACACACTCCTTCCAGGTTTTGGCGCACACCCCTGCCCCTCTGAACCATATCCCTAGCACCTTCAGGTAGTCTGACCTGACAGTGAAGGGGACAAGGGATTGGTCGGCCGAGTTCCCAAAGAACATGGCCTCATTCTCGCCGTGGTTAACTTTGGCTTCCGAGGCCAGTTCGAACTGCTCGCAGAGGCTCATCAGTCTGCGAATGGACAGCGGATCCGAGCAGAAGACGGCGATGTCATCCATGTACAGGGAAGCTTTGACCCGAGTGCTTCCGCTGCCTGGGATCGTCACTCCTCTTATGCCCGCGTTCTTCCTAATGTACTCAGCAAAAGGTTCAATGCAGCAAATAAACAAGGCAGGAGAGACAGAACAGCCCTGTCTGACTCCAGATTTGATCGGGAAACTTTCTGATTCCCACCCATGTTTATGTAGAGCAGTTTGATCCAATTGCAGATTCCCTCCCCAAACCTCATTTTGGAGAGCATGTCAATTATGTATGTGTGCAATATCCTGTCAAAAGCCTTCTCCTGGTCCAAGCTGATGAGGCAGGTATCCAGCTCCCTGTCCTGTACATAGGCGATCGTATCCCCGAGTAGCGCGAGGCTATCAGAGATCTTCCTGCCGGGTACAGTACAGGTCGAATCACCAACTCCAGAGCAGACTTGACCTGATTGGTGATGACATTGGACAGAATCTTGTAGTCAACATTAAGCAGTGAGATGGGCTGCCAATTTCTGATTTCCGCCCTCTGACCCTTCCGCTTGTAGATGAGGGTGATGATGCCTTTCCTCATGGATTCTGACATGCTGCCGGCCAGAAGCATACCCTCGTACACTTCCAGCAGGTCTGGGCCGATCCAGTCCCACAGAGCCGAATACAACTCCTCAGATACTGAAGCAGTCCGTGTAGAAATGCAGCAAGACTTGGACAATATCCAGGCTTGGGCTGAGAAGTGGCAAGTAACATTCGCGCCACACAAGTGCCGGGCAATGACCATCTCCAACAAGAGAGAATCGAACCATCACCCCTTGACATTCAATGGCATTACCATTGCTGAATCCCCCACTATCAACATTCTAGAGGCTACCATTGACCAGAAACTGAACTGGAGTAGCCATATAAATACCGTGGCTACAGAGCAGGTCAGAGGCTAGGAATCCTGCGGCAAGTAACTCACCGCCTGACTCCCCAAACCTGTCCACCATCTACAAGGCACAAGTCAGGGGTGTGATGGAATACTCTCCACTTGCCTGGATGGGTGCAGCTCCAACAACACTCAAGAAGCTCGACACCATCCAGGACAAAGCAGCCCGTTTGATTGGCACCCCATCTACAAACATTCACTCCCTCCACCACTGACGCACAGTGGCAGCAGTGTGTACCATCTACAAGATGCACTGCAGCAATGCTCCTTAGACAGCACCTTCCAAACCCGCGACCTCCACCAACTAGAAGGACAAGGGCAGCAAATGTATGGGAACACCACCAGCTGCAAGTTCCCCTCCAAGTCACACACCATCCTGGCTTGGAACTATATCGCCATTCCTTCACTGTCGCTGGGTCAAAATCCTGGAACTCCCTTCCTAACAGCACTGTGGGTGTACCTACCTCACATGGCCTACAGCAGTTCAAGGCAGCAGCTCACCACCACCTTCTCAAGGGAAATTAGGGATGGGCAATAAATGCTGGCCTGGCCAGTGATGCCCACATCCCATGAATGAATTAAAAAAAAACTCAACAGGTAAGCTGTTGCTTCCGGGAGTTTTACTCGTCTTGAAGTACCTGATGGCTTTTGTTAGCTCGTCCAGAGTTAGCAGTTTGTCCAGACTCCCCCGCGTGCTGTCATGTAAGACCTCTGTGATAGATGACAGGAGGCCGTGCTGTCCGTGGGCTTCACATCGTACAGCCCAGCATAAAAGGATTTGCTGATCCTTAGTATGTCAGACTGCGATGATGTTACCGAGCCATCCTCTTCCTTCAGGCTTCTGATCACAGAGCTCTCTCCGTGTACCTTTTGGAAGAAGAAACGCGAGCATGTCTCATCCTGCTCAACGGAGCGAGGCCTGCTGGCTCTTCACCTCTTGGAGATCTTCCATGACCTCGACTCCCATCAACTGCAGTAGGAGCAGATTTTGCATTCTTTTCTGGAGTCGGGACATTTCCCTCTGTCTCTCTTTTGCCCTCTGAACACCTTTGAGGATGAAGAACCTCTTGATGTTCGCCTTGATTGCTTCCCACCAGTGCACTGGAGACTCAAAGAGGGGTTTCATGGTTCTCCAACCTTTGTAATCCCTTTTGAGTTCCTCAGTGTTCTCTGGGGTTAGCAGTGTAACATTCAGCTTCCATGTCCCCCTGCCAACCCACTGGTCATCCTGTAAGTGACAGTCAGCCAGTAAGAGGCAGTGGTCAGAGAAGAACACCGACTTGACGTCGGTGGATCTGACCATAAAAGCACGGGACACAAGTTTGCTGACGACGTCGTGCAGCTTGGCATCTTTTACTGTTTCCATTAGGAATCTGGATGTAGCGTCCAGTTTGCTGTCATCACTGACGATTGTCCAGCTGCATCAATGATGCAGTTGAAGTCACTGCTAAGAATGACTGGCCTGCATGTCGCCAGCAGCAGTGGGAGCTGCTGGAGGATGGTCAGTCGTCCGCTGCATTGAGCTGGAGTGTACATGTTGATTACATGGAGCAGAGCATTGTTGTACATTACATCTGCTACGAGGAGGAGACCACCCACCACCTCCTTAACTTTGGAGATGGTGAAGTTGCGTCCCTGCAGCAGAATACCCAGGCTGTAGGAACGGGAATCATTTCGCCCTGACCAGATCGATGGCCCATGGGACCACCATCGCAACTATTCCCTCCAGGTGCGGAGGTGCGAGATAGTCCAAGGTCGAAACACATCGCGTAGTGGATTTAACGCTACGCATGTTAATCAAAGCAATCATTATACCCATTTTAAAATTGGGTGTTGCCTACCACACCAGGTGTCCTTGCTAGTCCCAGTCCTTCGGTATGTTCCTGCATACCCATGGTGTGCACAAGCTGTTTCACGTTCGTTGGGCTCAGAAACCCTCCTGGTTACTCATAGGAGTTTTGTTCTGCTGGGGTGACATCGGGGGGAGGGGGGTGGTTCTTGTAGGCAGCAAGGTTTGGGCTGTCCTCCGCTGGTGGTGTCTTTCCCCTCTGTCCCTCCTCGAAGACATCACTGCTCCCGGCTTTCTGGAGCTGGGGTGCGCCAGATGCTTCGCTGTTCTCAGTCTCCCGGAGCTGGGATGCACTGGGCATCTCGCTGGGTTCGGCGCTTTTCAGTTAGAGCGCACTGGGCCCGTCACAGCTTCCAGTGCCCTGGGGCTCGGGGGCTTGCTCTTTCAGCTCCTTTGAGTTCTGCCGCTTTTTTTGCAGGTGCCGTCTTTCCTGTCCTTCCTCGTCCAATGAGGAGGAACTGCTGTAGTCTGTCTCAGACGGTAGCCTCCTCTTGCCACTGGTTTGGGTAGTGACCTGTTCCTTTTCTGGAGGCTTCTTTGTGGTTTACCTTTGTACCACTTACCACTGACCAGTTTGTCCATCTGCTGCCTCCCCCTTCATTGATTCTGTCTGTAGAGGAGTGGTTTCCAGGCACAGGATATGTGTTGATTCGCTGGTTGCAGCTGCCTCCCCTTTCTTCTCCTTCTCAGGTAGACTCTCCTCGCTGCGGGGAGGATTGCTCGTCTCCCTCCCAACACCAGACGCATTTACCGTTCCTTCTCCCGACCTTTCCTTGGACCATGCCACCTGTGCATAACTGAGGCAGTGTTTGGGGCACGTTTTGTAGAGGTGGCCTGCTCCATCGTACAGGTTGCAGCACTTACTCTGTTTACAGTCCTTGGTCTGATGGCCTTACTTCTTGCAGACGACTGTGTTGCAGTTGGCCGCCATATGACCAGATTTGCTGCAGCTATGACAAACCCTGGGCTGCCCCGCATAGACCAAGAAGCCTCGACTTCCCCAGATAGCGAAGCTGGAGGGGGGGATGAATGATGGCTCCGTTGGCATCGACCTTCAAGGTCCTTGACATCAGCACTTCTGCGGGCCCCCTCGACGTACCTGGCGAGGAAGGGGAGTACATCCATGACAGGAATATGGGGGTTGTAGAGGTGGATTGTCACCATCTGGACAGCAGCGTGAAGAGTGGCTCCACTGTGAGGATCGACTCCTCCCCCTCTCCTTGAACACCTTCAGGAACTTGATGTATCCCGCCACATTCTTGAAAGTCGAGTCGAAATATCCACTGCTGGGGAAGTCCTGCAAGCAGAAGATATCTGCAGCTTGGAATCCACAGCAATCAATAAGGATTTTCTTAATGAAGAAGGTGCGGTCAATCGGTGCACCTCCTTTATTATCCTTCACCACCACCCGAATGGTGTTACCACTCCCTGGCCTGAAGCTTTAGAATTGGTTGCAGTCATTTTACTCAAAACATACTGGAACAGGATCAAAGGCCACTGATCATGGTCTCTCCCCTGCCAGGTAAGCCTGCTCTGCTCACTGAAGGCTGGTACAGGCCTTTGTGACTGTATTCTCCTCTGTTCTGCAATATCTTTCCTTCAGGTCCCTGCACCGCATCTTAGTCAAGATGGGGAAGCAGTTGCGGGTGCAGGAGGGTTCAGTTGGTCTCAGTACCCTTCCTGGTCTGGAGAGGGGAGTGGGGCGGAGTGGGGCGGGGTGGGGATATCTGCTAGTATCCTGTTCCTGTATCACTGTTTAGTGACCTTTGTTGGAAAGTTCAAGTGTGTGGATAGGACTGGTCCTGTCTGTGGTGATTTCCACAGACAGAGCCATCCACTACACAGAATCATCACTTGGGTAAGGTGCTGAAAAGCAAACAGCAACAAGATACCATACGTTTCAGCGCAGCAGTTTTGTAGTTGCCATGCAATGACACATCTTTGAAGGAAGATAAACATTTGAAACAAAGGAAGACACATGGCTATGGGGAGAAAACAGGGCAGTGGGATTAGTTTGGGGATTGATATAGGGCTATGGGGAGATAGCGAGGCAGTGGGATTAGTTTGGGATTGATATAAGGCTACAGGGAGAGAGTGGGGCAGTGGGATTAGTTTGGGGATTGATACAGGGCTACAGGGAGGGAGTGGGGCAGTGGGATTAGTTTGGGGATAGATACAGGGCTACAGGGAGGGAGTGGGGCACTGGGATTAGTGCAGGGCTGTGGGTAAGAGAGTGGGGTAATGGGATTAGTTTGGAATTGATACAGAGCTATGGGGAGAGAGTGGGGCAGTGGGGTTCGTTTGGGATTGATATAAGGCTACAGGGAGAGAGTGGGGCAGTGGGATTAGTTTGGGGATTGATACAGGGCTACGGGGAGGGAGTGGGGCACTGGGATTAGTTTGGGGATTGATGCAGGGCTACAGGGAGGGAGTGGGGCAGTGGGATTAGTTTGGGGATTGATACAGGGCTACAGGGAGGGAGTGGGGCAGTGGGATTAGTTTGGGATTGATATAAGGCTACAGGGAGAGAGTGGGGCAGTGGGATTAGTTTGGGGATTGATACAGGGCTACGGGGAGGGAGTGGGGCACTGGGATTAGTTTGGGGATTGATGCAGGGCTACAGGGAGGGAGTGGGGCAGTGGGATTAGTTTGGGGATTGATACAGGGCTACAGAGAGGGAGTGGGGCACTGGGATTAGTACAGGGCTGTGGGTAAGAGAGTGGGGTAGTGGGATTAGTTTGGAATTGATACAGAGCTATGGGGAGAGAGTGGGGCAGTGGGGTTCGTTTGGGATTGATACAGGGCTACAGGGACAGAGTGGGCAGTGGGGTTTGTTTGGGATTGATACAGGGCTACAGGGACAGAGTGGGGTACTGAGATTAGTTTGGGATTGATACAGGACTGTGGGGAGACAGCTGGGCAGTGGCTTTAGTTTGGGATTGATACAGGGCAGTGGAGTGAGAGCAGGGCAGTGGGATTAGTTTTGGGATTGATACAGGGTTATAGAGTGACAGCAGGGCAGTGGCTTTAGTTTGGGATTGATACAGGGCTATAGGGGGGCAGTGGGATTAGTTTGGGATTGATACAGGATAATGGAGTGAGAGCAACGCAATGTGATTAGCTTGGGATTGATACAGCGCTATAGGGAGAGAGTGGTACAGTGAGTTTATTTTGGGATTTCTTTTTATTTGTTTGGGGGATGCAGCGTCGATCCCTAATTGCCCTTGAGAAGGTGGTGGTGAACTGCCTTCTTGAACTGCTGCAGTCGTTGGGGTGTATGTACACCCACAGTGCTGTTAAGAACATTTGGACTGCTGTTGCAATGAGAGCTTAGGGATTCATTACAGTGATCCCTCACCCTTTTCTCTAATGCCACAACTATGCTTGTAGTCTTCTTATGTTTAATATTAGGTTATTGGAAACTCTCACGAGAGTAGGGGGCCAAGGAATTCCTTCATCAGCATGTACTGCAAAAGTAACAGTCTAGCTGTCAGTACAGGGAGTTCCCATCACACAATGTAGGGGGGGGGAGCCGAAGGCATTGCACAACTCAAGTGGTAAAGAAGGAAAGCAGAACAAGAACCTCTCCTTATGCTGGCACGCTGATCTCGCACCTGTAATGGTTGGTGAATTCAAGCTGTGCGAGCTAGCCAATATCTGTCTTCACAGCAGGCTGCAGCAGCCAGAAGCGGAACAAAACCGGGACTGAGAATAAATGAAATTAAATTTTTTTAAAAATCTTCAGCCTCCAAAGGGTTAAGTATTTCAGGCAGCTGGGTTGAAACAACGCCAGCAAGAGATACTGCTTCAGGAAACCAGAATCTTTAGCAACCGCTGTACCATAGCAACGCAGAGCGACCCAGAGCAGGCTGCGTTCTTATGCTAATTTTAATTATCTGTGGCTGCTGAAATACAGATGCTGAACTCTGACCTACAAAATGGGGGAGAATATTGTTGATCATAAATTTACTATGGTATCAGAGAAAAGCTCACGTCAGATATACAGACAGAGATCTGACATGAAGTGGGTGGGGGGGTGGGGTTTGGGGGAGGGTGGGTGTTAACAGTCTCTATGAACTGAGGAGAGAGGTCACATTGGGAGGAACTGATCACTTTGCTCTGAGGCAGCCTTTGAAAACAGCAATCCGCAGACAGGCAACCCAACTAACCCAGCCACTCTTGCAGTGCAGTGCGCCAGGCTGACAAGCTACACCAAGGTAGGCAGATTCAGGATCCTGACACGGTGAGTTCTGAAATTCTGCTAGGTGTATTTGGGAGGCACTGATTATAGCTGAGGCTTTTTTTTTAGCAAGAGAGGAGGAGAACAATTAAGGACCAGTTTAACCAACATGAGCTTTACACACCATCCAGCTGCCATGACATTTTAAAAGAAATTAAACATACATCCAAACCCCTGGACTGTGAATGACAGGCTATTCCACTGTTGGGGCAACATCGCATTCTCACACCTGCACTTTCCAGTAGGAACAATGGGTGATTTTCCTAATGCCAATTGCAGTGCTCTAACCTGTTGCCCTGGTCCAGTTCTTGCTTCCAACAGTTATCCCATTGGCCTCCCTGTTGGGAAACACACGTAGATCTCATGTTAGGACAGAATCGAGCTTGGCTGAGCAGGAGCTGGCTAGTCAGTACAATGATCTTTTGAAATCTTTGTAGAGATGTTTATCTCACCTTATACTGGATGAGATGAGATTCTGAAGTACAAATAGGTGCTGGTGCAGCCCTAATACACAGCACCATCAAATGAGAGAAGGCAGGTTGACACCCACCATCCCCACAAGCAATTTCTCACCTTAAGTTGAAATGTCAAGAGACAACACTAAAAACGTTTTCTCAGCACTACAATAGCAAGAGTTATTATTGAGAACACTAACAATACCCCACCTTTAATGTAGTGTTACGATTGAGGTGGTAGGAGTGCACTGTCTTTTCTAGTTCCACTTCTTCACAGGTCACAACATATATTTAAATGGTTACCCAGTTACCGATATGGTCAATCATAGACTCTACTCTTTATCCCCGAATATAATACATCAACCAAGTTTCTTTAATAAATAACAAGACCTATCCAGAAATGAAGCAAAGCATTAACACATAGATTGAAATATGAAAGTTCCCTTTTTACCTTGGCCCCAAATATACCCACCGGTTAACCGAAAAATAAACAGATTTTCTCTGTAGAGCTCTTCTACAAATAAAACAAACAAAAAAAATACTTTAGCCAAATACTCGTTAATTCTTGAAGACAACAGATGAGACATGTTGTGTTTGAAAATGGAATTCGGTCTGCCAGCCGAGTACACGTAGACGGGTCACTGGGATCTTTTCTGGAGTAGTTCTTTTCAGGCGGCATCGAGAATTAATTTGGCAAGCTTTCCAGGAGCTCCTCAGGAGAAACTTGGCATTTCACAGACACAAGAGGAAGGAGGCAAGATGGGTGTTTCTCTCATGGCAGGCTGATCTCCAACTGCTTTTAAACACAGTCTACACCTCAAATTAACCAAAATTATATGTCAGAAGCAAAACCCCAAACAGCAAGTCAGAACCTCCTGACCCTCATAAAGCTTGTCATGTCACTTCTCTGTAAACATCTCCCCCAAGTCATCAAGGATTCTGTTGTTTACTGAGCTTAAGGCATGTGACTTCCAGTAAAGATTGTTTTCAAACAAGACCTCATGTCTCCTTACGGTGACCTCTTTTAAAAAACAAAGTCCAACATCTATGGAATTACTTCAGTTCTCCAATGAATCCATTTCCACAATTCTAACACACGAATCCTCAAAAAATAATTTAAAAAAAAGAAACACCTTCATAACAGTAGTAAAAGATCTCAAAGTGTTTTACAGGAGCACAATCGGACAGAAATTTAACACTGAGCCAAGGGAGAGACATTGGCTGGAATTAACACCCCCCTCCCCCACAAGGAGTGGGCTCGGTGGTATAAAATTTTATGGGATGTTGGGGGGGGTGGGGGGGTGGTGGGCTGTAGGTGGAGAGGGGGTGTGCCGTGCCCAATGCTTACCCCCCACCCAGCAGCTATCTTACAAGTGGCGGGGGAGGTAGCAAATGGACTGCCCTCCCCAGGCCAACTGAAGCCCATAAGTTGCCAATTAAAGGCCGGTACCCACTGCTGCTGGTAAAACAGGCACTTCAGCATCTGAGGAGGTCACCCAGTCATACCTGGCAGCCTTCTTGCGGGATGAGGGGATGAACACAAGAAATAGGAGCAAAAGCAGACCATATCGACCATCGAGCCTGCTCCGCCATTCAATACGATCATGGCTGATCTTGGGCAACAATTCCACTTTCCTGCCCGCTCCCCATATCCCTTGATTCCCTGCAATACCAAAAATCTATCTATGGGGCGCCCTGTGCCCCATGCAGACCCCCCCCTAGCAGCACAGGCCCCCCCCACTAAAACTACACCACCCTCCTCAGCCCTGCCCTCTGACCCACTCCCTCTTGCCAGGGCCTAGCCGATTGTCCCTGGTGAGGCCCGAACCGCACTTAGCTTTTTGAAAGCAATGTCCATCGTCTTCTGCTTGCTGGGTGCAGTCCCGGCAGTGGCTACCACTCCTGGTGACACTGCTGGGATTGAACAGCTGCCAGCCCTCTGATTGGTCGGCAGTTCTTGGAGGCGAGACTTCCTGTCTCAAAGGGGCGAACGTCCCGACCGAGGCCAATAAAGTGCCTGAGCCATGCAAAATAGTAGCATGGCTTCCAGGCCCGGCAGAGACTGGCTCGCCTCTGGCTTTTCAGCCAGTGGGCGGAGCTACCTCCTCAACGCTAAATTTTGGCCATTAGTATAGGTGACCAAAGACTCAGTCAAAGAGGTAGGTTTTAAGGAGTGTCATAAAGGAAGACAGAGAGGAGGAGAGATTTAGGGAGGGAATTCCAGAGTTTAGGGACTAGTTTCTGAGGGCTTGGCCGCTAATGGTTTGGCAAAGTGGAGGATACACAAGAGGCCAGAGTTGGAGGAATACAGAAATCGCAGAGGATTTGTTGGGCTGGAGGAGATTACAGAGATAGAAAGGCGCGAGGTTGTAGTGGGATTTGAACATGAGGCTGAGAATATTAAAATCGAGACATTGCTAGACTGGGAGTCAGCGAGCACAGGGGTGATGGGTGAATGGAATTTGGTATGAATTAGGATGTGGCAGCAAAGTTTTGGATGTACTGTGGAGGGTGGAACGTGGGGCAATGGCCTGGAGAGCATTGGAATAGTCCAATATTGAGGTAACAAAAGCACAAGTGAGGATGAGCAAAAGGGTGAGAACAATTACCATGTTTATTTACAACTGGGAGTAAATTAACTCATTCAATGGAACACAAGATGTTCTAAGAACCCAAATTTAATTGTTTAAAACATGGAAACAAGTCATTGTAGGCAAGTCGTAACTGAGGGGAAAATGGTTGATGTACTTCAGAGCACCAATTTTATGTTTGTAAAATGATACCATTGCAACAGTTCTGTAACCACAGCAATGCCAGACTGCAGAATATCAGTCAGATTTGTGACTGCTAATGAGACCTGATAGAGGCATTGACTGGAAACTTAAATCTGCCTTTCTCTTTCAAGTTGTTTCTGGGCACTTCCAGCACCTTGTTTTTAATTTACAATTCCATTTGTGAAGTTGTGAAATGAAGTGATGCAGATAGTTAACTCACAGCTCCTGTGAAACCTGTCGCAATGGTGCCCAGGTCCCCATGTATTTGAGGCGCAGTGTCTGCAGATCACACATTAGACTTTTCAGCCAGCTCAGAGTCCATTGAACTGGAGTGGAAGCAAGTCATCCTCAATGCCCAGGGACTGCCGAAGAAGAGACTTCAGGCACGGGTCCACATACACATAGTAGCTGGGTAGATGGTCATGGTGATGACGGTAGTTATTAGCAAGCACTATTCCCACGTTTGTTCATTTGACACAGACGTGCAAGAAGCTCCCGGCATGGCTGCAACTAAAGACTCTGTCACAGCTGCTCAACAGCTGTAGACTCTATACCCACTGGCAGGGTGAATGGCTCTGGGTGGCTGGCCACCTTCTTCTTCTTAGGCAGTCCCTCAGGAACGAGGATGACTTTCTTCCACTCCAGGGTTGTGGTCCTTAGGTGACTGAACAGTCCAATTCTAGATCTGCACACTCTTCAACAGGTGAGGCAGGTGGTGTTTAATGAGGCGAGTGAATGGGATGCTCGAATTTCCAAACGTTTCTTCCACTGTTTGCACTTAGTCGCTGCCTGGACGTTATTCGAACTGGCTGGCACCTTTGCGGATGCTGCTTCTCCATTTAGGGCAGTCCCGGGCAAGAGATTCCTATGAATCCGTGCAGATGTCACATTTTTCAGCGAGGCTTTAAGGACATCCTTGCAGCATTTCCTCTGCCTTCCTAGTATTCTCTTGCCGTGATGGAGCTCGGAGTAGAAAACTTGTTTTGGGGGTCTTGTGTCAGGCATGTGGACGATGTGGCCCGTCCAGCGTAACTAACTAGCTATGACCAGTGTCTTGATACTGGGGATGTTGGCCTGAGAGAAGACCCTGATATTGGAGCACCTGCCCTGCCACTGAATTTCCAGGATCTTGTGGAGGCACCGCTGGTGATCTCTCTCCAGTGCTTTGAGATGTCTGCGAAAGAGTATCCATGTTTCTGACACATACAGGATGGCTGGCCACATTTCCAATCACAGGTGACTCTAACCCTGTATCATTCATATACACACTTTATCAATGAAATTACTTGGGCTGCTTATGAAACTGATGAACATGTTCTATGAACATTTTAATTTCCCAAGATTACAGCCAATGTGCAGCTGAGGGGAAGTGTGCCGAAGGCAGGCTCAGATTACGGTTGATTTATATACATTACTGGCCTGAAACCACAGAGATGAAAAAAGCACAGGGTCGGTAGAGTTCACACAGTAATGCTAAGCAGCACTCAGCTGCCATGCCTGATAAGGCAACAGAGACTCAATGGGTTCATGTCCTATTTTTTAGATGCACTGCCCATCCCCCACAGAATGTGCAAACTCTTCGTACACATGGACCAAGTCAAACCTGTGTCATATATTGTCTCACTGGGTTACTATTTACAAATAACAAAGAAAATTACAGCACAGGAACAGGCCCTTCGGCCCTCCAAGCCTGCGCCGATCCAGATCCTCTATCTAAACATGTCGCCTATTTTCTCAGGGTCTGTATCTCTTTTCTTCCTGCCCATTCATGTATCTGTCTCGATACATCTTAAAAGACGCCATCGTGCCCGCATCTACCACCTCCGCTGGCAACGCGTTCCAGGCACCCACCACCCTCTGCGTAAAGAACTTTCCACACATATCCCCCCTAAACTTTTCCCCTTTCACTTTGAACTCGTGTCCTCTAGTAATTGAATCCCCCACTCTGGGAAAAAGCCTCTTGCTATCCACCCTGTCTATACCTCTCATGATTTTGTACACCTCAATCAGGTCCCCCCTCAACCTCCGTCTTTCTAATGAAAATAATCCTAATCTACTCAACCTCTCTTCATAGCTAGCGCCCTCCATACCAGGCAACATCCTGGTGAACCTCCTCTGCACCCTCTCCAAAGCATCCACATCCTTTTGGTAATGTGGCGACCAGAACTGCACGCAGTATTCCAAATGTGGCCGAACCAAAGTCCTATACAACTGTAACATGACCTGCCAACTCTTGTACTCAATACCCCGTCCGATGAAGGAAAGCATGCCGTATGCCTTCTTGACCACTCTATTTACCTGCGTTGCCACCTTCAGGGAACAGTGGACCTGAACACCCAAATCTCTCTGGACATCAATTTTCCCCAGGACTTTTCCATTTACTGTATAGTTCACTCTTGAATTGGATCTTCCAAAATGCATCACCTCGCATTTGCCCTGATTGAACTCCATCTGCCATTTCTCTGCCCAACTCTCCAATCTATCTATATTCTGCTGTATTCTCTGACAGTCCCCTTCACTATCTGCTACTCCACCAATCTTAGTGTCGTCTGCAAACTTGCTAATCAGTCCACCTATACTTTCCTCCAAATCATTAATGTATATCACAAACAACAGTGGTCCCAGCACGGATCCCTGTGGAACACCACTGGTCACACGTCTCCATTTTGAGAAACTCCCTTCTACTGCTACTCTCTGTCTCCTGTTGCCCAGCCAGTTCTTTATCCATCTAGCTAATACACCTTGGACCCCATGCGCCTTCACTTTCTCCATCAGCCTGCCATGGGGAACCTTATCAAACGCCTTACTGAAGTCCATGTATATGACATCGACAGCCCTTCCCTCATCAATCAACTTTGTCACTTCCTCAAAGAATTCTATTAAGTTGGTAAGACATGACCTTCCCTGCACAAAACCATGTTGCCTATCACTGATAAGCCCATTTTCTTCCAAATGGGAATAGATCCTATCCCTCAGTATCTTCTCCAGCAGCTTCCCTACCACTGACGTCAGGCTCACCGGTCTATAATTACCTGGATTATCCCTGCTACCCTTCTTAAACAAGGGGACAACATTAACAATTCTCCAGTCCTCCGGGACCTCACCCGTGTTTAAGGATGCTGCAAAGATATCTGTTAAGGCCCCAGCTAATTCCTCTCTCGCTTCCCTCAGAAACCTGGGATAGATCCCATCCGGACCTGGGGTCTTGTCCACCTAAATGCCCTTTGGAATACCCAACACTTCCTCCCTCCTTATGCTGACTTGACCTAGAGTAATCAAACATCTGTTCCTAACCTCAACATCCGTCATGTCCCTCTCCTCGGTGAATACCGATGCAAAGTACACGTTTAGAATCTCACCCATTTTCTCTGACTCCAAGCATAACATTCTTCCTTTGTCCTTTAGTGGGCCAATCCTTTCTCTAGTTACCCTCTTTCTCCTTATATATGAATAAAAGGCTTTGGGATTTTCTTTAACCCTGTTTGCTAAAGATATTTCATGACCCCTTTTAGCCCTCTTAATTCCTCGTTTCAGATTGGTCCTACATTCCCGATATTCTTTCAAAGCTTCGTCTTTCATCAGCCGCCTAGACCTTATGTATGCTTCCTTTTTCCTCTTAGCTAGTCTCACAATTTCACCTGTCATCCATGGTTCCCTAATCTTGCCATTTCTATCCCTCATTTTCACAGGAACATGTCTCTCCTGAACGCTAATCAACCTCTCTTTAAAAGCCTCCCACATATCACATGTGGATTTACCTTCAAACAGCTGCTACCAATCTACATTCCCCAGCTCCTGCCGGATTTTGGTATAGTTGGCCTTCCCCCAATTTAGCACTCTTCCTTTAGGACCACTCTCGTGGATTTGGTGAATCCTTGGTCAGTCAAGCTAATTTTTTTTTTTAAACTGAGGATCCTTGTATGCAGGACATTACCCTTAAACTTTACTTCTTCTCCTCTCTTCAACCCCTTCCACCCCACCTTCTTGTTGCTTGACCCTTTGTCCAGTTCTCTTTACTCTAATTGTTTGAGGTGTTTACAGAATTGTGCCTCTGAAGCACCTTGGGATGTTTTACCACATTAAAGACGCTTTATAAATACAAGTTGTTGTTGCAAGTGGTATGAAGTTCTACTACCCAATTTCGACTGAACCCTTTGGTAGCACTTTCAGAAGCATTCATAAAGTCAGAGAGTTAAACAGCACAGAAACAGGCCCTTCGACCCTTCTTGTCCATTCCGCCCATCAAGCACCTATCTTACTCTAATCCCATTTTCCAGCACATGGCCCGTAGCCTTGTATGTTATGGCATTTCAAGTGCTCATCTAAATACTTCTTAAATGTGGTGTGGGTTCCTGCCTCCACCACCCCATCAGGCAGTGTGTTCCAGATTCCAACTACCCTCTGGGTGAAAATAATTTTCCTCAATCCCCTCTAAACTTCCTGCCTCTTAGCTTAAATCTATGCCATCTGGTTATTGACCCCTCCGCTAAGGGAAAAAGTTTCTTCCTACCTACCCTATCTATACCCTTCATAATTTTGTACACCTCAATCAGGTCCCCCCTCAGCCTTCTCTGCTCTAAGGAAAACAACCCGAGCCTATCCAGTCTCTCTTCATAGCTGAAATGCTCCAGCCCAGGCAACATCCTGGTGAATCTCCTCGGCACCCTCTCCAGTGCAATCACATCCTTCCTATAGTGTGGTGACCAGAACTGTACACAGTACTCCAACTGTGGCCTAACTAGTGTTTTATACAGCTCCATCATAACCTCCCTGCTCTTATATTCTGTGCCTCAGCTAATAAAGGCAAGCATCCCATATGCCTTCCTAACCACTTTATCTACCTGTGCTGCTGCCTTCAGTGATCGATGGACAAGTACACCAAGGTCCCTCTGCACTTCCTAGGGTCCAACCATCCATTGTATATTCCCTTGCCTTGTTAGTCCTCCCAAAATGCATCACCTCACATTTCTCAGGATTAAATTCCATTTGCCACTGCTCTGCCCATTTTACCAGCCCATCTACATCGTCCTGTAATCTAAGTCTTTCCTCCTCACTATTTACAACACCACCAATTTTCCTGTCATCTGTGAACTTACTGATCATACCTCCTATATTCACATCTAAATCATTAATGTACGCTACAAACAGCAAGGGTCCCAGCATCAATCCCTGTGGTACACCACAGGCTTCCAATCGCAAAAACAACCCTCGACTATCACCCTCTGCCTCCTGCCACTAAGCCAATTTTGGATCCAATTTGCCAAATTGCCCTGGATCCCATGGGCTCTTACCTTCTTGACCAATCTCCCATGCGGGACCTTATCAAAAGCCTTACTGAAGTCCATGTAGACTACATCAACTGCTTTACCCTCATCTACACATCTAGTCACCTCTTCAAAAAATTCAATCAAATTTGTTAGACATGATCTCCCACTGACAAAGCCATGCTGACTATCCTTGATTAATCCCTGCCAAGTGGAGATTAATCCTGTCCCTCAGAATTGTTTCCAATAGTTTCCCTACCACTGATGTTAGACTCACAGGCCTGTAATTACCTGGTTTATCCCCACTACACTTCTTGAATAATGGTACCACATTTGCTGTCCTCCAGTCCTCTGGCACCTCTCCTGTGGCAAGAGAGGATTTGAAAATTTGTGTCAGCGCCCGTGCAATCTCCTCCCTTGCCTCACATAGCAGCCTGGGTATATACCTCATCTGGGCCTGGGGATTTATCCACTTTTAAGCCTGCTAAAACTGCTAATACCTCCTCCCTTTCAATGCTAATTTGTTCAAGTATAGCACAACCCCCCTCCCTGATCTCTACACCTACATCGTCCTCCTCCATAGTGAACACAGATGAAAAGTAATCATTTAAAGCCTCACCTACATCCTCCGGCTCCACACACAGATTGCCACTTTGGTCCCTAATGGGCCCTACTCTTTCTCTGGTTATCCTCTTGCCCTGAATATACTTATAAAACGCCTTGAGATATTCCTTTATCTTGCCCGCCAATGTTTTTTCATGCCCCCTCTTCACTCTCCTAATTACTTTTTAAGTACCCCCTACACTTCCTATACTCCTCTGGGGCCTCCGCTGTTTGCAGCCCTCTCAATCTGCCATAAGCCTCCTTTTTTTTTCCTTATCCAATCCTCTATATCCCTTGACATTCAGGGTTCCCTGGACTTGTTGGTCCTACCCTTCACCTTTACGGGAACATGTTGGCTCTGAACTCTCACTATTTCCTTTTTGAATGACACCCACTGGTCTGATGTAGACTTTCCTACAAGTAGCTGCACCCAGTCCACTTTGGTCAGATCCTGTTTTATCATATTGAAATCGGCATTCCTCCAATTTGTCCTTTTCCATTACTACCTGAAATCCTACAGAGTTATGGTCATTCATAGCAACAAGTGGCCAATCAGATTAGGTCCAGTGGTACTTTGTCCATTAAAGAAAGTTTTAAAAGAAACCGCTTCAAGTCACCATTTTAAAAGGACATAAGGATAATTTGAAGTGTTTCTTTCGGACACAATTTTAAACCATCTTCTGTTTCAAGTGTAAATGTATGTTTAATTTTTTGGCTAATATTTGATGCATTAATTTAATTATTTATGTTTAGACTAATGTTAAGTATATTACATTTTCCTAGGCAATCATAGAAAATCATAGAAAGTTTAAGGCACAGAAAGAGGCCACTTGGCCCATCATGTCTGTGCTGGCCGAAAAACAATCCACCTGTTTTAATATATTTTTCCTGCGATCCTTTTTGGATCAGATCACAGAGGAAATGTTTATGAAATGAGAAGCAGCAGTCATTGCTCGCAAGACACTACATCCTACACCCAAACCTTGCCCCTCAAGTTATTCCTTGATAAAGTAGTGGTTATCGTCTAATCCAACACCTGAATCAGGCAGGTCCACAGTATAACAGGACACTGTTGATAACTGACCAACCATCCTAGCAAACCAATGGCACTGGATGGGTAGACTGATCATTACAGGCAAGATTGGGATCCATATAAACCTGCAAGTTTTTATATTTGTTCATTGATTGACGGGGAATATTCCATCATACTCCTGACTTGTGCTTTGCAGGTGGTTGAAAGGCTTTGGGAAGTCAAGGGATTAGTCACTCACTGCAGAATTCGCAGCCTCTGACTGCTCTTGTAGCTACAGTACTTAGGTGGCTGGTCCAGTTGAGTTTCTGGTCAATGACAACCTCCAGGATGTTGACGGTAGGGCATTCAACGACCATAATGCCATTGAATGTCAAGGAGAGGTACTTACAATTTGTTGTCAGAGATGGCCATTGCCTGGCACTTGTGCGACACAAACGTTACTTGCTACTTGTCAGCCCAAGCCTGAATGTTGTCCAGGTCTTGCTGCATGTGGGCACGGACTGCTTCAGTATCTGAGGAGTTGCCAATGGAACTAAACACTGCAATCACCACTTCTGACCTTATGATGGAGGGAAGGTCATTGATGAAGCAGCTGCAGATGGTTGGGCCGAGGACACTACCTTGTGGAATTTCTTAGCTCGGTCTACAGCATGCAGCTTCCGCTGTTTAGCATGCATACAGTCCTGCAATGTAGCTTCACCAGGTTAGCACCTCATTTTCAGGAATACCTGATGCAGCTTCTGGTATGCTCTCCTACACTCCTCATTGAAGGGGATGTTAATGCCTTGATGTTAGTGGTAGAGTGAAGGATATGTTGGACCATGAACTGGAGCCAATGGGAATCGGGGGAATCTCTCTGCTACTTGGAGTCATACCTAGTGCAAGGGAAGATGGTTGTGGTTGTTGGAGGCCAATCATCTCAGTTCCTGGACATCACTGCAGGAGTTTCTCAGGGTAGCGTCCTAGGACCAACCATCTTCAGTTGCTTCATAAGGTCCTTCCGTCCAACATAAGGTCAGAATTGGGGATGTTTGCTGATGATTGCACAATGTTCAGCACCATTCGCTACTCGTCAGATACTGAAGCAGTCCGTGTCCAGATGCAGCAAGACCTGGACAATATCCAAGCTTGGACTGATAAGTGGCAAGTAACATTCGTGCCAGGCAATGACCATCTCAAACAAGAGAGAATCTAACCATCTCCCGTTGATGTTCAATGACATTACCATCACTGAATCCTCCACTATTAACATCCTGGGGGTTTCAATTGACCAGAAACTGTAATGGACCAGCCACATAAATACTGTGGCTGCAAGAGCAGTCAGAGGTTGGGAATTCTGAGGCGAGTAACTCACCTCCTGACTCCCCAGTGCCTGTCCGCCATCTACAAGGCACAAGTTAGGAGTGTGGTGGAATACTCTCCACTTGCCTGGATGGGTGCAGCTCCACAACACTCAAGAAGCTCGACACCATCCAGGACAAAGCTGCCTGCTTGATTGACACCCCATCTACATTCAAAATTTACCCCCTTCACCGACGCACAGTGGCAGGAGTGTGTACCATCTACAAGATGCACTGCAGCAATGCACCAAGGCTCCTTCGACAGCACCTTCCAAACCTGCGACCTCTGCCATCTAGAAGGACAAGGGTAGCAGATGCATTAGAACACCCAATCTGCAAGTTCACTTCCAAGTCACACACCATCCTGACTTGGAACTATATTGCCATTGCTTCACTGTCGCTGGGTCAAAATCCTGGAATGCCCTTCCAAACAACACTGTCGGTGTACCTACCCCACATGGACTACAGCAGTTCAAGAAGGCAGCTCACCTCCACTTTCTCAAGGGAAATGAGGGATGGGCAATGAATGCTGGCCTGGCCAGTGATGCCCACATTAAAAGCCTGCTCAGGTCGGGAAAAAGAACCCGACCCGAACCCCTCCGATTTTGCCCCAAACCCAACCTGACTCGAGCCCGACCGTAACGCGACCCGACCATCCCTTTACTTACCTTCCGACTTGGAACCTCCAGGAAGCTGCAGCGTATGCATGATGACGTCACAGTGACGTCACTCACTCACTGCGCAGATTCAGTTTTGTTCTGGACTCCGAGCTCCGTTAAGTTTTTTAATTTCAATACTTACCAGCAGAGCACTTACTGGCCCAACCTGAGCCTGAACGCCGGATCCGGAAAAGGGGCACGACCCGACCTGAACCAGATACAGGTCGTCGGGTCCCGTCGGGTTCGGGTCAGGTAGCAGGGCTTTAGCCCACATCCCTTGAACAAATAAAAAAAAGTGGGAGTAGCTGAGTTGCTCTTCCAGAGCTGAATGGCCTCCTTCTGTGCTGTACCGTTCTATGATTCAACAACTGAGCAGGTCAGAGTTGGCAGGAGAAAACCCATGTCTCAGGATTACCAGCATTATATGCAGTGTGGGAACACATTTGCTGCTCCTATTTTCCTGCCAATTTTCTCACCACCTCATCATCTTGCTTCTTGTTGACAGTTCAAAAAACTCAAGACTTCATTCAAGTGGTTGTGCTGCATACTGTGAATGTCTAGTGACAGTAAGCTGTATATTCAACGATCGATGCATTGCACCCATTCCTCTTCTCACACGATGTGACAGCTAACTAGTTCTCCAATGTGGGCTGCTGCTTAGCAATGAGGAACGGAAACCCTGGTCAATTTTCCGACAGTAATCCAAGAGTTCTGAGTTAATTCTTGGAACATGGACATCGCAGACAAGGCCAGTATTTACTGTCCATTCTTAATTGCCCTGAGAAGATGGTGGTGCACCTTCTGATTGATAGACTTGGGGGCCTTGCTCAGCCACTTCAGAGTTGATGTGAGACTGGAGTTATATATAGGCAAAGACCAGGTAAGGATGGCAGATTTCTTCCCCTTAAAAGAGGGTTGTCCAACCTTTTCATGTGGGGGTCAGACTACAATTTTTGTCTTACATAGGGGTCCAGTGAGACAAATTTGGAAAGATCAAGGCATTAAAAAGTTATTCAACTCTGAATCAAAACAAATGTATATTTTTTGTGAAGAAGCTTTAAATGAGAAGTCTAATTTATTGACACTTTCTTGTCACCAGGTTGGACACTGATTTAATGAGATACCTGGCATTTCTTTGCTTGCACAAGTAAACAATGTCAGCCCGCACACTTGTAGCGATACGGAGTATTCCGGAACGATGTCCATCTGACAGGAGTGATCACTCTCTCTCTTTCTGTCTGTCCGTCATTTTCTCTCTCACCCTGTGTACCCCCTCTCTCAGTACCCACCTTTCTGTGTCGATCCCCCCCTCTGTGTTGTCCTCACTGTCTGTGTCGCCCCTCTCCCTTTTTATGCCT